>NC_048221.1:64391556-64446359 GCF_002007445.2 Ailuropoda melanoleuca | reverse complement strand
CAGCCGCCTCCTCCAACAGAGCAACATAGACTTCGAAATCCCAAGGTTTGGGTTGGAGTCCTAGCTCCATCATTCAATGCTTGCGTGGTGCCCTAGAAGCCCTTTAAACCGCCCCCCCCCCAACCAGTGAGTTCCGTATCACTAAATGGAGAGTAACAACACCTACTCTACCTACCTCGTGAAGGGGGTGTGACTCCGGAACGAGGTCAAGGGTTTAGCGAACTCCAGTATGGAGCCCTGCGTCAGTCTTGAGCGAGCCGGCTATCCGAGGGGCTATGAAAAGGCTAAAGGAGGAACTCTAAGACAGTGGTTGAGCTAGAGTACAGGAGTCAAACGGCCCTGAATCTGAACCCTGTTCTGTGGCTTTGCAAAACTCCACGTAGACAACGTTTACTGTCTTCAAGCTATTAGCTGAGCAGTTAGAATACATTTAGTGCGCGATAAACTTCACCGAGTAACCTAGTGGGGGAGTTGACCCAGTTTTGTGGTGAAAGATGTGGGTCCTGGAGTCAGATCACCTAGATCCTGAGCAAGGGCAAGTGTTTTTTTAAGAGGTAACACGATGACTCTCAGAAATAAAATGCACACTTGTAAAGATGATATTTAACTCATTGATCAGTGAGGGAACTGATGTCTCAAAGGCGAATTCCAAATACCGCACATTTAAGAGGCAGTCAGGAATGCTAAAATGAAATCATGAAGAGATGTGAAACGAGCTTTTAGAATGAACCATGAGAGACTATGGACTCTGGGAAACAAACTGAGGGTTTCAGAGGGGAGGGGGGTGGGGGGATGGGCTAGCCCAGTGATGGATATTAAGGAGGGCACATATTGCATGGAGCACCGGGTGTTACACGCAAACAATGAATCATGGAACACTACATCAAGAACTAATGATGTACTGTATGGTGACTAACATAACATAATAAAAATTTAAAATAAAATAAAAAAATAAAAAATAAATAAAATCATGGGTAGATGTGAAATAAGCTTTTGACGTGAGAAATCAGTTGTCTCTTCACCTGACAGAATCCATTTGCATGTCTACAGACAAGAAATTATTTGCAATGCTATCAGTTTTCTACAATTTACAGAATTGAAATTAGCTGAGAGACAACAAAATAATTCAAAGACAACGAAAGCCTAAAACCATAGCTGGAGCAGGTTAATCTAGAAAATGAGAGAATAGGACTTTTTTTTTTTTTTTGCACCTTTTAATATCGTGAACTTAAATTCCCATTTGCTAAAAACTCATGGGCAATACTTCAACCCAGAAAGTTGCAGTTCCTTTGGAAAAGGGATAAGCCCCATCTACATTATTACCTACTGTTCCAATTTGCAACTAATTCAAATCTGATCCTTTGTCCTGTGCTTTCAATAGATTTGACATTTAGAGAATCTGAATAGTATACTGACGCAGCTGATTCTCATGAGTCCGAGATTAGCAGTGGTCTTCATTTGATCATTACTGATTGTGACAGCAAATATCTTAGAGTATAGTTCATTTTATTGCCTATGTAAAATTCTTACCCCATGAGGGGCCCCTGGGTGGTGCAGTTGGTTAAGCAACTAACTCTTGGTTTTGGCTCAGGCTGTGATCGCGTTGTGAGGTCGAGCTTGGATTGGGTTCAGCGCTCAACCAGCAGAGTCTGCTTAAGTTTCTCTCTCCCTCTCCGTCTGCTCTTCCCCCACCCCCTGAAGGTGATTTCTCTGTCTCCCTGTCTAAATTAAGTAAAGAAATCTTTAAAAAAAGAAAAAAAACCTCTCACCCCATGAATGATCTCTCTGTTTTTAAGCTACTTCCAGCTTTCGCAAAACTGTCCTAAAATTACAAAGTTTTCTCCTATTTCATTATTCAGATTGTTCATTTCATTTAATACATTGGAAAAAGCACTGGTTTAGGGGTGTGATTAACGTGGTATCAAATTACAGCCATGTAACATTCAAACTGTGGGAACTTAGGCTACCATAACTCTCTGAACCTTGTTTATTGGTATACAAAGTAGAAGCAATATTTCCACTGATGTGAGAAATAAATAAAATAACACATGTGAAACCCCAGGCAAAGCACCCAGCAGGCCCTAATTTAAAAAAAAAAAAAGAAATAACTACCCTTATCCTTGGTTTATCCAGGAAGAGTGTGTGTGTTGTTATTTCGTATGTACACCATGATCTGGTATTATTTGATTTTTTTTTCCTTTAAAAAATAGTGTTATAGGCCACTTTGGAGAAAATTACTAGATTTGGGGGGAAGACATTAATAAGGACCCAAGTAATGTGAGAAGACAAATAGGAAGACTCAACATAATAAATACAGTAATTCTCCCTGAATGTATCTATATATTTAATAAAATTTAAATAAAAATCTGAACATGTTCAATATGGAATTTATCAAGATCGAAAATTCTTAAATTTAAGAAGATTTAAAAATTTATATGAAAGTGCGAAGTCTCAAGATACACAAGACATAAGAAAGAGGAGGAGAAGACGAAGATAAAGAGGAAGATGGAGACAAAGAAGAAGAAGAAGGGGAAGGAGGAGAAGAAGAATGAGAAGGGGAAGAAGAAAGAGTAGGAGGGGAAGGAGCAGATTTGAAGGACTAGTTAAATCAGATCTCAAATCTTTTTATAAATCTATAGCAATTAAGGCAGCATAGTATTAGTGAAGGGATAGATACATTGACCAATAGGAAAATGCTGAAAGACTGCAGAAATGAACTCACACATACTTGGAAACATACTATCAATAAATGATCATGAGACAACTGGCGGTCCATCAGAAAAAAAAAATTGAATTGAATTGCCATCTTTCATGACACATAAAAATGACTTTTCAGATATACCTGCTGTGCTCACTCATTGGCTAAGAGAAGCCCAAAGGAAATATGGCCTGGTATGAACATCAAGACAGATCTAAAGGTATGGCAACTGGAGGCTGTCAATGCGTTATGTGCCCTATAGAAATTTCTCTTGAGGGGTGTTGGGATGGTGCAGTTGGTTAAGTGCCTGACTCTTGGTTTCAGCTTAGGTCATGATCTCTGGGTTGTGAGATCAAGCCCCATGTTAGACTCTGTGCTCAGCATGGAGTCTGCTTAAGTTTCTCTCTCCTTCTCCCTTTGTCCTTCCTCCCCCCATCCACTCTCTCTTTCTAAAATAAATAATAAATAAATCTTTAAAAAAAAGTTCTCTTTGAAAGAGAGCACAATAGTTCCATAATGACAACATAACCCCAATATGAAAATATTTGGAAGATAGTGAGCTGCCATAAAAATGGAAAATCGTACCTACCCTTCCTCTCTGGGATACTCGAAATCAATATAATCCTTCTTCTGTAACACAAAATAGCCACAACAAATGTTCCTATTAAACGATATTACTAGTTCTTATATGACTCAGTTTTCTCCTTAAATTTAACTTGAATGAATATTCATATTAGGAGAGACAAGACGTGAGAATAGAAAATATATATTTATTTGCAAGTATAGCAATAGCAAGTGCAAAATATTTGCATTTAGTTTATTTATTTTCTTATAATAATTTTTTATTATGTTATGTTAGTCACCATACAGTACATCCTTAGTTTTTGATGTAGTGTTCCATGATTCATTATTTGCGTATAACACCCAGTGCTCCATGCAATATGTGCCCTTCTTAATACCCATCACTGGCCTATCCCAATCCCCCACCCCCACCCCTCTGAAGCCCTCAGTTTGTTTCCCAGAGTCCATAGTCTCTCGTGGTTCATTCCACCTTCTGTTTACCCCCCCTTCATTCTTCCCTTCTTTCTTCTACCGATCTTCCTACTTCTTATGTTCCATAAATGAGTGAAACCACATGATAATTGTCTTTCTCTGCTTGACTTATTTCACTTAGCATAATCTCCTCCAGTCCCATCCATGTTGCTGCAAATGTTGGGTAATTGTTCTTTCTGATGGCTGAGTAATATTCCATTGTATATATGGACCACATCTTCTTAATCCAGTCATCTGTTGAAGGGCAATTACAGTCCTATATCCCTGATGAATATGGATGCCAAAATTCTCAACAAGATCCTGGCTAATAGGATCCAACAGTACATTAAAAGGATTATCCATCATGACCAAGTGGGATTCATACCTGGGATGCAAGTGTGGTTCAACATTCGCAAATCAATCAGTGTGATAGATCATATCAACAAGAAAAGAGTCAAGAACCATATGATCCTCTCAATTGATGCAGAAAAAGCATTTGACAAAATACAGCATCCTTTCCTGATTAAAACCCTTCAGAGTGTAGGGATAGAGGGTACATTCCTCAATTTCATAAAAACCATCTATGAAAAGCCTACGGTGAATATCATTCTCAATGGTGAAAAGCTGAAAGCCTTTCCCTTAAGATCAGGAACACGACAAGGACGCCCACTCTCGCCACTATTCAACATAGTACTAGAAGTCCTTGCAACAGCAATCAGACAACGAAAAGGGATAAAACGTATTCAAATCGGCAAAGAAGTCAAACTGTCTCTCTGCATTTAGTTTAATAGAGACAAGAGCCAATCCCATTTCTATCCTTGATTCCTGGACCCATTGTATTCAAGTTACAGTTACCACAGAGTCACAGACTGGTGCTTAGTTCAGCCTGCATACCACATCTTCTTAAGACTATTACAAATTCACAAGGTAGTTTCTCCCAGCTGGCTCCATAACTGAGTCTTCAATTGACTATTTCTCTACCCTACTTCTAGGTAGTGGGGTGTATGGTAAAACTAGTGAATTCTGTTGGTTTCAGCATACTGTATTAATTCTTTTGCTATAAAATATGGATTTTTATCAGAACAGTGTTTTGTGAAATATTGTGATTATAAATAAGTAAACATCATGACTATAAATAAATAGTATGGCTTCCAGAAAGATGCAAGGGTAAGCAAATTCATTTCCAGAACAAGTGCTTAGGGAATGGCAGAGGGAGAAGCTGCAGAAATCTTTCCCTTCACAAAAACAATGAAAATACTGGCAAAATTCTCCAAATTAACTTCAAAGCTCTGACAATTGGCTAAAAGTTCACAACAATCTGAAGATTGTTTTTCCAATAGACCTCAGTAAAGATGGCAGGTTTTGTCGTGTTTTGAATGGCTTACTTATTCCTGTTCTCAAAGAGCCCCATGACCAGAGAATTGTGATTATCTGACAGTTCCTTGGAAAAGTCCAGTTCACAGAGCTTATGTTATTTGATCTGAATCAGAGTTTATACAGTAAGAAAAACTCTATCTCTGATGTGTTTGTCAAAAACAATCAGCAGAAATTGTTTAATATCACAGCTGCCTAAGGCTCTGAGACACTAGCTACAGCAAAAAAATAACTAGCCAACAATTTAAAAGGAAATATAGAAACTTTAAAAAGCTATGACATATTCCTGGGGATTTACAAGTTTTCACACATGTGCAGGATAGACCTGAGAGGGTTCTGGCTATCTATAAATCCCTACACAAGCGGGAAACATAGGGTATGGCAGACTTGTAAACTGCCTGAGCACTGAAGGCATGAGTTGACAAACACATAAATTACCACTACAGGGATTCTGGTTGTTTTACCATCCCATGAGATATGTTGGTGATTACATTGATGACATGCTGATAAGGCTAGGTGACCAAGAAATACCAAGGAACATTGATATCTTCTTAAGACATGCATTGCATAAGAGAATAGGTGACTTGTGCAATGAAAATTCAAGGGTCCTCCAGGTCAGTGAGGTTTCTCAGGTCAGTAGTCTCAGGTACGTCATTCTTTCTTGTATTCATCAAGGTTCTATCAAGAAACCATGAAATCCTCAAATAATGGTAAATAAGAATTTCTCAATGAAGAATCTATTTAGAAAGGTGAAGACAAAGTTAGGAATATCAATGGGGGATGGTGAAATACCCCTGGGCTAGCAAAGGAAGGAAGTCTTTTCTATCCCTAGACTAAAGACTCCTAGAGGTGAAGGGTCCACACCACCTACTGTGCACAGTTTACCTGTGCCCCTTGGCCCTGTCATGTCTGATCCCAGATATAACAATCTGATATTTTGCTTGTTGCTTGGCCTACCTAAGCTTCTGGTTCAATGGGGTCAGGCAGACCTCAGCTCACAATAGACACTTTGGCAGCATAATGCCTTTATGTCTCATGGCCAGAAGCTATAAGATCCCGGAGGAATGCTACAATTTTTACAAGCTGCTTTAAAGTGATGTGTAATTTTGTGCGGCAGATGGCATGGCCTTGCTACAGAATTGCAGGTGTCGATTTTGGGATTCTTCTACACAATTCTGCCATAAACTCCAGACAGCACCTTTTATTGCTAGGTATCTCTAACGCCACAGGGTCCGCTACGTCTGATGGCTCGAGTAAGCAGAGATACTTATACCAATGCCTAGAGCTGTTGCAGTCCTTCTGACCTGAGTCCCACTCAAAGCTGGCAGCCTTCTGTGTTACTTGATAACTGGACCAGAGAAACATTACCAAGTATGGAATATGCTGCCTTTGAAGCCCAGAGGGGTCCACCAGGTCTTGGGCTTACTTTTTAGTGATGAGAAGTACAAAACCGACATTTTGTCCTTTACGTTGGAAGGGATTGTCTCAGTATGTCCCAGATCTTTGGGGCATAAAAACTTCAGGAAGTAGCAGATCCCTGAATCTTTATATTGTTTTTCTTTCAAATTCTGCTCTCCATGCATCTTATCAAGGGTTCCAAAAACATTTGCCATTTCTTGTTCATCCAGCCAATTAGAATGACGTCATTATGATGTTCTGTATGCAGTTCATAAGGCCCAGCTATCTTCAGATCATGACAGAGGGATAGAGAATCAACGTAGTCCTGGGACAAGAACATATCGATATACTGATGTCCATTCCATGAGAATACAAACTGTTTCTGGCTCTCTTTGTGGATAAAGATGAAAATAAATGCATTCACAGTGGATGGCTGCATACGTTGTACCTGAGTCCCTGTTACCAGCTCTGGCAGCTCTAGCAGATGGTACCACATCTAAGTAGCAGTTGCAATTGGGGCAATTATTTGTGTGAATTTGCAATAATATACTATTAACCTGTAGTGTTTGTATGTCCTTTATAGCAACCAGATTGGTGAATTAAATGGAAATATTATTGGGACTACACTCATCCTATCACTTAAGTCTTTAAGTGTGGAACTACTCTCCTCCATTTACCAAGGGTTACAATACTGTTTTTAATTTAACAGCTTGGCCACAGTGGGGATGTGTTAGAGGCCTGACCTTGGCCTTCCAAGCTCTTACCCCATGGGTCAAGGAGAAAGTGTGGCTTTCTTCTAACCTCCAAACCAGTCCACTTTAATTATACATTTGGAGACTAGGGAAATAACTACTGGGTGGGTCTTTGGGGACAATGGACACACAGTCAGCTGAATATGGGTGAGGAACCAATTTATTACCTTGCTCCTGTATATACCCACTTAAACAGGTCAAAATGACCCTTTAGATCTCTGGGTTTTAATGTCAAATCAGACCCTGTGTCCAATAGTCCTTGAAATATTTGGTACCCCTCTTTTCTCAGTGGATGGTTCCCTGAGTAAATAGCTATAGGTCCCTTTAGGGAAGGACTAGGAAATCATTCCATATATACTTGCTCCAGGGTTACAAAGTAATTCCTTTTGGGGGTCTGGCCTCTACTTCAGTCTATGGGTTTGAGTTCTGAAATCTGGCTCAGTTTTGAAAGCTGGCAAGTAATTGTCACGTTTATTTGGGTAGTGTGATAAACACCCAAAGGTGTCCACATCCTAATCTCCAAAACCTGTGAATGTAATACCTTACATGGAAAAAGAGATTTTGCAGATATGATCTAGTTATGGATCTAGATACCAGGAGATTATCCTGGATTATGCAGGGGGACCTAATATAATCACAAGGGTCTTTATAGGGGGAGGCAGAAAGGTCAGACTCAGAGGAAGAGATGAGAGGCTGGAGGGTCAAAGTGAGAGAGATTTGAAGATGCTATCCTGCTGGCTTTGAAGATGGAAGAAGGGGCCATGAACCAAAAGATGCAGGTGGCCTCTAGAAGCTGGAAGAGGCAAGGAAATAATTTTTTCCTTGGAGCCTCCAATGAGAACTAGCACTGCCAACACCTTGATATTGACCCAGTGAAACCCATTTCAGACTTCTAGAATATAGCAGAATGAATTAGAATTTGTTCAATCCATTAAATTGGTGGTAATTTGTTACAGCAGCAATAGGAATCTAATGCAGACAGCTTTCTGAATCATTTATCCCTTGATATTTGGTTGTAAATATTGAGTACCTCTGTTCATTGCCCACCTATCACACCCAAAAGCAAGATAGATTCCCTTTTAATTACCCACTCTGCGGCTCTCTGCAGGTCACACCCACAGCCTGCCACTCCAATCTTCATGCTCATCACTTTTCTTCCATCTTGTCTTTCCTGCTTTGGGATCTTTTTCCTCTCATTGCCATCAGTGAGTCTGCTCCCATCAGGCTTCCTATAAAGGCTAATGACTACTGAGTTTCTCAGTGCTTCTGCTGTCCTCCCAACAGTACATTCTTTATCCCTTAGCGGATGGAGGGTCTTCCAGAAACTCCAACAGAGAACAAAGTTGGCTGGTGGCGGATTTGTGGCTTTTTATGACGGATCCACTCAAATGTTGACAATTCTCTGAGCCTCCCCCCCTTTTTTTTTTTATCTTTAGCCATAGAAGTTTGGACATTTTTACTTCACTTAATTTGGAACATCGCTTCTCTAGGATTTAAAAAGCGAACCTAGCATTTTAGCACCATATCCCAAAGTCTCGCCAGGGTGTTAAATCCTGAATCATGGGAGAGTGCGCGTATATTTATACATCTCTTTTATCAAACTCTGTGCACCCCTCACCCCCTTGATGCAACATCCTCAGGACCTGGTCCAGTCTGTATTCCATCAGCTCCTGCCAGTGCACGTGGTCTAGGTCCTGCCGCTCACTTGGGGTGTTGTCACTTTCCCTCTTCTCAGGCCTAGCACTTCTGCAGCTGGGCGATGTTAAGAATTAATACTAGTTACTGGTCTGGGGCCAGGAGGAGAGATGAAGGTAGATCACGAGGGAGCGCATGTCGTCTTGCAAAGCAGAGACCTCAACACCATCTTCAGCCAAAGGTAGGGGGGTGCTGGAGTTTGGCAGAGAATAGTGGAACATTCTGAGGGGCCCAGAAATTCAGAGAATCTACCATTCAAGATTTTCAAGCTCATTAACCCTGATGTCTCAGGACCATCTTTCCTAATCAGGACCCTGATCTTGGGAATTACTGGGGTTGAGAATTCAACTTCTGTGGAACTCTGCTATCTATATTATTAAGTTCTGGGTCTGATCCTTAGCTTTTTCTGCTCTCCAGCTGAAGAGTGTCTTTATAGGCTTCCAAGGAGGCTTCTGGCTTCATATTTTGTATTAAATCAGTAATTAATCACCTTCAGCATTTCACTACCTCTTCCTAATTTATGAATGGCTTTCAGCCATTAATAGCCTCATCTAATCTCATTTTCCTTATAATTCCTACTTCCCTATGTCCCTGAAACACCTGAGCCATTGCACCTGCTTGTGTATCTCTTTCCACTGGTACATAGCCCAGCACATGACCAATGAAAGTTTTAATAACTGCACAATAACAGAGTATCAAAAGCCACATACCATCATATATGAGGTCCTTATTGCTAACTGATGGGTGATACAGTTCCAAAACCTCATTTTGAGTCTGATTCCTGGGACCAATCCTGGCACCAACTGTCTTTGGCCTGGTTCCCTGGGAGATAGACTCTGAAAAGCAGATCTGCATGCAGGAATTTTAATAGATGGAACACCTGTGAGGGAGTCAGAGCAGACAGGGATTAGGCAGAAGGAGAGATTTAACTGTGATAGAATTGCAACAAAGGCCTCTGCCAAAGTTACAGGGAATTCTTAGGTTGAGATGGCCCTTGAGAGATGATTTAAACTAAAGCAAAGGGGCCAGGCATTTTTACCTCCAGTAGGGGCATCACTAGATGTGGGCTGCCCCAGGAAGGGGTCACAACCTTGGACGAGGCCACTTTCTTAGCTTAGGGTATTTCTAGGGAAGGAATAGCCAGCTGCAAACCTTCAGCAGACAACAGCTATGCCTCAGTCCTAATGGGGGTTCTGAAGGGGGCACACAGTGCCCACTACCCCCACAAATTTCACACACAGGCTTAAAAAGACAAGTGAAATGGGGAGATAATAGAAATCACCATCCTTGCATGTTTTAAGCTTTGAAAATAGCACTGATATTTGGATTTCCCCCGGAATGCGGTGCTGACATTAGTTGGCAATTTTGCCTCATCGGAGAAGGTCCGTAGAGTTCCACTTCCTCTTTCATGATTTAGTAGCCATCACTTGATGAATCAGGGAGCCAACTGCTGAGTAACTATATTTCAGTTGTGCATTCAGGATCTGGAAAATTAACCACAGAATATATCTATATCCATATATCTAGCAGGTTATCGATAGTTGGACTCATACCAAAATTCCATGTCTTGCTTTACCTCATCAGCTCCTCTTTGGACTAGTTTTCCACTATGGAATTTTGGATTTGCAGAAATGAAAGTTACCTCAGGAGCCCATGTGCAATAATTCCCTAGATCTTTCTTTCTCTTGGACACAATGATAAGGAAAATACCTGCAACTTACTTTGGGAAATATTGAGCGGGAAATGTCATGGGTGCAGTTTTGATTTATCATAGGATGCTCAAGGGTACCTGGTCACACCTTTATTCAAAGGGCTCTGGGTTTGTGAACTGAGTTAAATCTGAAAATCGGTAAGTGGCTCTGAATCTCCTGCGGTGATTTAAGCCAATGTCTGGTTGACAGACTCAGAGTTTTAAGGGATCAAGAAGGATATTAGCAGGTTTCCTTCCTATTTCATCCTGGGAAGCCAGTCATTAATTAGTGACAGTCAATGATCTCTGAAGATCAGACCATTCTCATAACCACGCCTACCAATCTGATGATTACATAACAGCAGCAACCTTGCCTGTGGTCAGTAAGCACTGTCACTTGGTCTCTGCCATTTCAAGAGTTTATCATCCACTGAGATCTGGAAGTCTACCTCAAAGCCAGTATCTCCCAAATGTACTATTGTCTATGGAAACGGCCATCACAGTGGTTTTCAAAGACACTGGTACTCCCCTCATCATGGTGAAGAGAAGAGCTTGAGAGTTTTCTTTCAGGGACAGAGCTATGGATGAGGTAAAAAGTAATGCAGACACGTCCACAACACTGAGTACATCTTTAGAATCCTTCCTGTACATTACCTGTGGATTTCTGGCCTCTGAACTTCATGGAGTGTAGACCATGAATGAATTCAGATGTCAGCCAATGCTGCAATGAGCAAATACTGCTCAAGCAAGTACATTGAATCTAGAATCTCTGGTGAATTCATCTGTATCAAAGTTGTCTTAATCTAAAATTATATTTCTCCCTCCCTGGTTGGGAACCCTGTGAATTTATTGCCATGGAAACACTTTCTGCATTTGATCAATATAAACTAGAAGATATCCTGCAATTATTTTGGAGAGAAAATCTCTCCAGATTGGCCCCCTGTGCCATGCCGGACATGATAAGGGCCTGTGGTAATAGAGGTGGCTCTACTTTGCAAACTAGCTGTCCCAGTTAGGTAATTTTATGGGCGTCAGACATAGTAAGACTTTATCATGCAGAATGGAAGGAATTGTTTCTTCTGTCTAGGGGGACTCAAAGGAGTTTTTCAGTTTGGGGCATTTTGAATGATTCAAATATTCCTTAATGTGTCCACTCAAATTTTCTGCATCTCACTCTTTTCCAAGCAATGCCTATGGTCTCACCTAAGAGAACTTGTGAGTTGTGAATTCAAGTGATGTCTTAATTAAGCAATTCAAATAATTGTGAAATATAAGACAACAGGTCCCAAATGGAGTCACTTATGCTAAGCCCCCATCACCAAACTGAGACTTAGTTTAGTGACAGTTCCAGCTCTCCCGGAAATGGAATCTTACACCAATCAACCAGGAGTCCCCAGATCATCACCGATTAGGTCATCTGCCTGATGGAGACCTACCATCCCGTAAAGGAAGGAAACCTTACCATAACCAATTTACTTTATCCCTAATATAACTTCTTTATTCTTGCTCCCTTCAGCCTGTAAAAGTTTTCATTTGTATAGCTCTTTGGAGCTCCTTTTCCTCTGCCAGACTGGATGCTGCCTGACTCATGAATCATTGAGTAAAACCAATAAGATTTTTGAAATTTACTCAGTTGAATTTTGCATCCTAACATGGTCATAGAGTCTGTACAATTTTTAGTTATGTTAACCCATAGGTCTTCAGGTCCAAAACATTTTCTTCGGAAGATGGAGAAGCTCTCTGGTTCTCTGACTCTGCTGTATTCAGAGAATTTAAGATGTTGAGCCTAACCCTGTCTTCCCTTACACCCTCCAGCACAGTCGGGAGCAGCAGCTCACCTAGTATCGTGTTCCTCATGTCTTCCCCTTTGCCCTAAGGCGGCACCCACTCAGTCCTGCAAGGCCTTGTCTGCACTGGGTATGTTATTCTGGGTGAGTGCTGACCACAATTAGAGAATTTGTTCTGGCATTGTATGAAATGGACTACCAAAATCTCATCTTCTTATTCTCATCAGTTTTTTTCTGTTTCATCCAGGCTTCTTCTTTAACAACTTCTCCTTTAAGTGAAGGCATGTTCCCTGCACCCACTGCTGGTCACAATTACTGAATAGGTTAAGGATCAGTCACAAGCAACAGAATCCCCTATCTAGTTTACAAGGAATATATTAACTGGCGTTCAGTAGATCATAGTATCATTGGGAGAGAAGGAGGAATAGGTCTGTGCCACATAAGATGCCTAAAAGCTGCTGTTCCTGCTGCTGTCATCACGGATAGATGCCAGGAACTCCACTGGAGTCCCGCTGCTATTAGCCTTGAGGCCCTTTTGCATCAGGGACTGGGCTTTACAATCTCTAAAAGACAGGTGCCTCACCTCTACCTTTATCAACAAATAAGAGTACCTGCAGAGCCAACTTCCCTTGCTCCTTCCAACTCAAATCCAATGGCAGTGCACCTGATTGGAGGAGCCCACATCCGCCTCCGTTACAGCTAGAAGAAGCACATATTGAATTCTGTCTATGACACAAGAGGGGAGACATCAATCATAACATGGGAATGTACTCCAACATACAAAAGCTTTTCAAAGGGTGATGTACATCCTCAAGTATTGAAAGAATAACATTAAAAGATCCATTACATCTTTACAACATGAAGAGATATTTACAATATGGTGATGGTTGTAGAAAAGCAGACTTTACCATAATAAGTTAGCTTCATTTATTTGCTTATTTATGTATTTATTGTTTGCTTTTTCTGTCTATAGTATGAGCTTCTTGAGGCCTGAAAGTTTTATGTTCATGGATATATCTGCTGGCGTTAGCTAGGACTGAGTTTAAACCAGAATAGTTAGTAAACAACTATTAAACAGATTAAGAACTAAATAGACCTATTTATATCTAGCTGGGCTTCTCCACATATGGCCTGAATGTTGCACACAAATGAATGCAAGGCTTACTATTGTTACTTTTAGGATCTAAAATGGTGCTGGGAAATATAATAGCTACTCAGTTAATTGTATTATTATTTCAAAGTTGACCAAATACTGTTGCTTGTCTTTTAAGAAAATAACTTGCCCAAGACTACCCAGTTAGTAGAGACATGTGATTTTGGTGATAAAAATGCAAATTCTGCTCCTGACACCTGGGTGACCCTGAGCAGTTACCCTACTTCTCTGTGCCTCATTTTCCTTATCTATGAAGTAAAGGTAACAATAGTAATCAGCTTCATAAGATTGTGGTGATTTTTACAAATTATACTTAAAGACCCTAAAACAATATCCAATGGTGGTTATTCAACGGCTATTTATTATTTATACAAATGGCCGATTCATTCCATCATCATATATAGAGTTGTGGTTTCTGCAGCTTTAGGGTCTCAGTCTGGATGTCAGGCCTCTTGCTTCTCTGGCTGGGTTTTCTTCTCTGGCATTTGTCTACATTCATGGAATAAACAAAGGTCCATTATCAAGTCTACCACTGAATCAGCAGCTTCCTGAGGGCAATTACCAAGTCTTATTCATCTTTATTTCTCTAAGCCTGGTGCAGTAGCTAACACGTTTAGCAAAATGATTTTTAGCTTTGCCTTAAACATGCTCAGATAAAGGAGTCACACATATCAAGTTCTTACTTCATCCATGTTGGTTAAATAGAAGAATTCTGTAGATTTTTCTGAGAGAGTGTTTGGTTTAGTATAAGATAAGGAAATGCGCATGAGTTTCTCTGAAACTTAGATATCTCATACAAAGGAGAATAAGGAAACCAAAAAATAGTCATGATAAACATGACTCAGAAAGAGAGGTAACAACCCATATTCAGAAAATGTAGCAATCCATCCTTGCCCAGACTGGTCACAAGGAAAGCCTAGAGGTTGAGTTACAGGGTGGGGAAGTGTTTATTAAAGGAGGTTGGAGAACATGAGAGCCGTGTTTCTAATATTAATGTGATGTAAAGAGAACTTGTGCCTCAGTATTTTGCAAATAATCCAATTACACACGCCCTTTGTAGAGTAGGAACGTAGAGTACATTTGGACACAATCTTAGCTTCCTCAGATCCATAAATATTATGGCTGCTGGAGTTTATCTGAAAACGGTACACCAAGTAAGAAATATAACAAGAATTGCAATGATCAAATGTGGCTAAATAAGTCCCAAGAAAAGGAGATGCAAAAGTGTTTGTTGCATGGGTGGGAGGCAGATATAGACTAGTGGTTAAGATTCTGGGCTTTAGAGCTTGACTACTTGGGTTTTTACATTAGCTTTCATATTGATTAGATTTATGGTGTTGGGCAATTGATCTTCATTTTCTCACCTCAAAAAGGATGATAATGGTCATGGGAGCAGTTGGGAAATGAAAATAGAATTCTTGGAAAGTATTTAAAGTACTGCTTGTCAATGGTAACTGCTCAACACATGTTAATTGCTATGATCATTTCCAAGCAAAATATGAACCTCATTCAAACTTCCTTTGGCCTTTCAAGAATTCTGATAACTAGTACACCATCATTTTTAAAAGTACTCTCCAATCTAAACTGAAATGCAATGGACTCCAGGAGAATGATAGAACGAACCACTTCCAGTAGAAGATGTGATACCCTGTGGTAGGGAAGGAGTCTTCGGTGGGGCAAACTCTGAAAACTGGGCTTTTCTTGGCTCTTTACCTTCCACCCGTCCCACATAATGACATTGTTGCTTGTCACTAAAACCTATTTTCACACTTCCAAATGTCCAGTGCCCACAGGTTGGGTGGGGCTTCCATAACTTCATAGCTTCAAATTTATAAGTGCATCCAGATTCAACTTTGACCTCCTTGATCTTGAATAGGGAAATCACAAATCCCTGACCAGATGTGTGTGGGTCTATACCTGGACCGTCCCTTCTGTTGCACTGAATTATTATCTCTCCCTATTGCCAATATCACTGCCTTGATTTCCTGTCCTCTTGATTCCTTTATATGGATCCAAGAGTCCATCGGACATCAATTCCTCTCAGCTTAAAGAACTTTTAATATTTTCTGTAGTTAGGGTCCCCAGAATCAAATTTTCTGATTTTAGTTTAACTGGGAAGAAAGTCTTTATCTGGGGCGTCTGGGTGTTCAGTCAGTTAAGGTCTGCCTTCAGTTCAGGTCGTGATCCCGGGGTCCTGGGATTGAATCCTGCATTGGGCTCCCCGCTCAGTGGGGAACCTGCTTCTCCCTCTCCCTTTGCCATTCCTCCCACTTGTGCTCTTATGCTCTCTCTGTCAAATAAATAAATAAAATCTTAAAAAAAAAAGGTCTTCGTTTGCCTCTCTTTTGTAAGGATATTTCCACTGGACATAGAATTCTAGGTTGACTTTTTCTTTTCAGCAGTTTAAAGACCCAGTTCAATTGTTTTCTGGCCTCCATAGTTTTTAATAAAAAGTCAGCCATAATTTTACCATTGTATTTGTCTATTTAATATGTCTTTTTGTCTCTATCCCCTTTTAAGAATTTCCCTTTATTATTGATTTTAAGCAGCTTTACTATGATTTCTCTAGTATGTATGTTTCTCTTTGTTTTTATGCATCTTAGTTTCACTGAGATTTTTGGATTTGTATGTTGATTTTTTTTAATTTTAATTTTAATTTATTTATTTTTGATGTAAAGTTCGATGATTCATTAGTTGCGTATAACACCCAGTGCACCATGCAATACGTGCCCTCCTTACTACCCATCACCAGTCTATCCCATTCCCCCACCCCCTCCTCTCTGAAGCCCTCAGTTTGTTTCTCAGAGTCCATAGTATGTTGATTTTTTAACCCAAATTCAAGAAATGTTTGGCCACATTCCTTCAGATATTTTCTCTATACTTCCCCAGTCCCCTTCTTCTTCTGGGATTCCAATTACACAAATGTTAGACTGCCTCATATTTTCCCATTGGTCATTGAAGGCCTGTTTTCATATGTGTGTGTCATTCTTTTTTCTCTTGAAGTTCAGTTTGGATAGTTGTTGACCTGTTCTAGAGCTTAGCGATCCTTTCCTATACAGTGTCCTATCTCCTTAGGTCAATACTATAATTTTTTCCCTGTTAATGTATATTTCAATTCTATAATTTCCACTTCCTTTTTTAATAGTTTTCCTTCTATGCTGATATTATCAATGCTCCAAAATCTGCCCCTCTTTTCCCATAAATCCCTTACATATATATATATACTAGCTGTGTTAAAATCTTGTCTGCTCATTTCAGATCTTTACATATACTTCTATTGTTATTCTGTTTTTTCTGATTAAGGGCATGGTTTTCTGCCTCCTCGTGTATCTAACATTTGGACACTTTGGATGATATGCTATAGAGACTCTGTATTTTGTTAGTTTTCTCCAAAAATATTTAGTTTTGTTCTTCCAGGCAAATTAATTGCTACTGCATCCAGTGATCTCGTGGATGGTTTGGTTTTAGGTTGTGTTTGAATAAGTTGTCTCAGTGTTCATTTGTCAGATTACAGAAATTCCTTATGTTATATCAGTGAAAAATTTTTATTATGATCAATGTTCATATTTTATCAATTTTTCCATGGAATTTTTCTCTTCTACTTTTTAATGCAGTGACTTATATTAATTGATTTCCTAATATTAAACCAACTATGTGTGCCACTAGTAAACCGACCTTGTTGTGTTACATATTATCTTTTAAAATGTTGATGGATTTTTTTTTGCTGATGTTTTGTTTTGGATTTTTATATCTGTGTTCATCACAGACGTACAATATATGATATATACAATTTTATCTTACTCGTATATAACAGAATGTTATCACAAGCATATTCTGCTTCAAGGTGAAGTTATGAACTTTCCCCTTCTCTCTCAGCAACACCATTCTAAATCCTCAACTGAACGTCAAGATTCAGTTGAACTATTCTATTTCTTTCATGAATTTGGTCTCAATTCTTCTATTCACAATGAATCATTCCATTCTTTATGTAACTGTTTAACTTTTCTATGCTTTTCCTGTGTTTAAACCCTTCCTATCTAGGATATCCAAAATGTTTGAATATTTCCTCCACAAGACTGTGATCCTCTTAAAAGAGAGACACTTGTGGGGCTCCTGGGTGCCTCAGTTGGTTGCATTTCCGACTCTCAATTTCCGCTCAGGTCATGATCTCAGGGTCGTGAGAGTGAGCCTGCGTGGAGCTCTGTGTTGGGCTCACTAAGGGGGGGAGTCTGCTCCTCTCCATCTCTCTCTCTCTCAAATAAACAAATAAATCTTCAAAAAAAAAAAAAAGAGAGAGAGAGAGCTTTGTTTGTAGACTTTGCAAGCTCTGCCACCATGCCTGGAACAGAGCAGGTGTTCAACATATTTGCTGAACTGGTTTAGACCATGTTTTATGTGCTTTTCATTTGGATGCCCTTGTTCTTCATTTCTTGAACTCACTTTCTTTGCTTACCTGGATTCCATGATACCCTTTACCTTTTTTCTCTATGTAGTTGGAATTAATAATAATGATGATGGTGATTATAATGTTAATATAACTGGCACAGAGCCAAAATGGCTTCTTCTGACCTCAAACTCATTCTACCAGAGGCTTGAGGTGAAAGACGCAATAGTCCATCGGTAAAACAAATTGCTGAAAAACAATTTAGTTCTTTACGTTTCTTGTGTGAAAAGGCCAGATACGAAGAACATTCTGAGTCAAATGCCTTAAACCATTTAAAAAATTAATGTCACATCTCTCTTACTCTGAGGACCCACCACAGCGTGCTGGTATCCAAAGTCATCCTTTTAAGTCAAGGTTCCCAAAAGGTCTCATAGCCAATGCAAGGTCTAGATTCTTTTTTTCATGCTTTCTCTTTTTCTTTCCATATCAAATCTTTCTTCTCTGCAACAAGTGATCTTTTTTCCCTTTGTAGGTTTCCTCCCCAGGAATCAATGGATAAGGCTGGTATAGCTGAAGGAGGCCTGAATGCCATTTGTCAAAGCAAAATTTTCCCCAGCAGGTAGAGGAAGGAAAGCAACTATGACTTTAACTTTTTGTCCCTTTCACATTAAAAATTATCAGCGACCTATTACATTAACCAAACTTTTAATTTTCACACTTATATAATTCTCATAATAACTTTGGGAACTGAGCCAGGTTATGGCCTTTAAGGGCCTCATGGACCAAAAAAAAAAAAAGAAAGAAATTCTGGTGAACACAAGAGGATAATTAAAATAAACTAATTACAAAATGTGTGTAAGGAAATGCAGCAGAATCATGATTTCTTAATAACACATTCATCATTTTTCTTTTGAAGTATCAAATGTTACATTAACAAAGCAAAAAAAAAAAATTTTTTTTAACACTTTCTTGGTGCTGTAAACATGGGACAAGTCTTCCTAGTGGGCAGTACATCTCTGGGAGGTAGGTTTTGTTTCCACTTCACAAATGAATAGGCTAAGGATCAGAGCAGTTATCACATGCCTAAGACCGCACAGTCGGTAAGTGGCAGAATAAGGATCAGAACCCAGGTAACTCAGTCATTTGAGACGGAGCTCAATAGTGTTTCACTTTATTTTTTAATTTTTGCTAGATTTTTGGTTGGTTGATTGGTTGGTTAGTTGCTTAGTGTTATTTCCTTCCATTTCATACAGCAAGTACATCTTACCACCAACTTCTACCCTATCTTTGGACATCTCCCAAACTCTATGTTTCTGATTATATGAGCAGTAAATTTTAGCTCCCAATGGGCATTTCCTATTATCTACCTGGCTTTTCAGAATTTAGCAACCCTCCCCGTGAAACCAAATAATGGGCTCTTCTGTGTTTTGAGTTCCATTATTATATGGTTTTCGTTACTACCTCCATTATTGCATAGTTATTTCTTGCAAAAACAAGGATAGTGGGGGGGGGGGGGGGGGGGGGGGNGAGGGCGGAAATGACCAGTTAGGGTACATGGAAAACTTGTTCAGCCCTTCGCAGAGGAGTGGCCCTGTTTATGATTCACGTATGTTCCCATGTATCAGCATTAAATAGCTCTCCAGGCAGCCTCTCAGCATCATTCTGAAATTGATTTCAGCGTTAACAGAATGACTGTGAAAATTATGATCACAAAAATCACAAGAGGAAAGTCAATATTCAAGCAGGTATCATTTAATATCAATAAGAGAGAGGAAGTATTTGAAAAAGAATGGAGCATTCCGTCAGGTCCGTAGATCTTCAGAGTTCAATGGAAAAATATTATATATCTTAAAAGTCAAAGAAGCGTTAAATCTAATGAAACTTCTGCATTGTGGTGCAACACCTTGGGGGTTCTTTCCCAAATATTTAGTCCCTGTGTAATTAATTCTACCTCTGGGACTAGAGGTAGAATTAATCAATCCAGCCACCACAAATACAGTCAGGTATAACAACCCCTAGGTCAGAGACAAGGATCAGTCATGTTCTGTCTGAAATCCCTGGTCATTAAGAAGCTCATCAAGTTGAGGGGCACCTGGTGGCTCAATTGGTCAAGTGTCTGCCTTCAGCTCAGGTCATGATCCCAGAGTCCTGGAATCAAGCCCAGGGTCCAGGGATCAAGCTCCGAGTCAGGTTCCCTGCTCAGTGGGGAATCTGCTTCTTTCTCCCCCTTTACCCCCCCACTCATGTTCTCTCTCTCTCCCAAATAAATAAGTAAAATATTAAAAAAAAAAAAAAAAGCTCACTGAGTTGAGAAGGTACCACCTAAAATTATATGGGAAAATAATTCCCAAATTGTATGAAACGCCATAATTCTTCCCTTAATGGATATCTATCTTCCAATGATGGGAAGACTTAAAACTTACTATAGAAAATATTCGTGAGACCTAATATTTGCTACAGCTCTCTTGGAATTAAGAAATCTGTGCATGATTTATACTTTATTTGTATTGTTTCAGATTTTCAACAGAGACAACAGATCAGCCTTATAAATGTGGCATAAGACAAATATTTAAGCAATTGAAATAGTCCCATGATTTTTAAGTAACCATCTTAGTAAGATTACAAATAGCCATGGAATTATAAGTTTGATTCATCAAATGTGGACTGACCGTAAAAGTTTAGAAAAATAGCTGAGTGTTTGAATTTTAAATTTGAAACTTGAGTAAATTTATTGCAGATTTCTTCTGCTACCCAAAAGTAGAGTGTTCTCATGAAATCTTTCCTCAACTCGCACAAAGTGAAGAAACAACTACTATTCATTTATATGGAAAAAGTTTTGAGCATTCCTAGACCCCCCAAAATAACCTCTCTTAGGCTTTTTTTGATACCTTAGCACGCATCTTGCTAACAGATGCACAGGACAAATTGAGATAAAGCCCAGAAGCTCACAGACACAGGTCAGAGCTCTGGCAGCATGACGTTGAGATGCTGAGTAGAGCTCCTGGGAAAGAGGCTCAGGTGCGCGCCGTCCCTATAGTGGTTCACTGCAAAACCAACCAGCAATGCTGTATTTATTTTTTGACTTTTTTTGTAAAAGGGAAAATTCTTTCTCGTTTCTTCGGGTTAGGGACAGCAGGTATAAGGTAGGTCTTTTGTTAAAGCAAAGTGACTTAATGCGACCTTTCAAAAATCAGGGGATACCTGTATTAACTTTAAAACCAAAGCAAACCTCTGAATAGCTTTTCCATGCACAATACTGCCCTGCAGGGCACCAAAACACACATACCTATTGTGAGCTAATCTCTTGCAAAGCTTTCTGCCTGTTTGACTTTCCATTTGGCTCTTCTTCAAATCCTCCCAGAAAATGTCTTCAGACTTGGGGATGGCAGCTTGGGGGCTGGGGACAGAATCACTTACCGGATGGGTAAGCATAGCCAGGCTGTAAACGAAGAGAACCAGAGGAGACGTTGGGAGTCATCAGAAAGTATTTGGTAAAGAGGGCACATATTGCATGGTGCACTGGGTGTGATACGCAACTAATGAATCATCACTTTACATCAGAAACCAGGGATGTACTGTATGGTGACTAACATAATATAATAAAAAAAACATTAAAAAAAAAAAAAGAAAGTATTTGGAGAGACTTCCCCTGACCCCTGTCTGCAATTTGGAGAACACCAAGTTTTCGGGCCGAAGTACATACCGTACCCTTCCACCATAGGGATCCAGGTCCCAATATTTGGTCTTGTTATCTTCAATGATAAGGAATTAAGACCTAGAGTGTGTTTCGCTCTGAAAGCCAGTGTGAAGGGTTGTTTCTGAGATAATCTTTTGTTAGTCCTTGCTTGTTGGGGTTTTGTCTTTCCCTAAGGGTGAATTCCCTGGCACGATGGCCCACTCCCTTCTCCATGTGGATGCTTTAGCTGGCAAAAGAACTGAGGTTGAAATCTGAGATTGGCTTTATGGGTGAGGTTCCTGTTTGTTCAAAGCCACCTCCTATCTTTCCCTTCTGAAGCCACCAAAGAAAACTCTGAAAATCCTGGAGTGACCCTTAATTAAGGCAGCTCAGGGAGGAGGTAGAGTAGCTAAAATAGAACGCCTTTCTTTTTCTGTATAGCAAACATAGTCTGGCTGAAAGCCTTTTATGGACTAAGCAGTTTTCCCTGGTTTGATCTACTATCTGACTAAAGTGAAACAATCTTTCTTCTTTTCCTTTTAGACAGGGGGCCAGACTTTGACCGAGTGGGTCCTTTAGCTCCAAAAGTGGGTTCTGGAAGCACCAGCCATTGTCTCCAAATGGCTGTTCCCTACTCTTGGGGGAAATAAGTGGTGACAGGGTGGGGCTGGTCCTGGGAAGTGATGACGGGGGTCAAGGTCTTCTGAAGTGATCTAGCTCCTTGCTGCTCAACACTCCCCTCCCCTCCGGCCCTCGCCCTACCCCCCTAACTTTAACAAAATGCCTCCTTGGGCAAAGTTCAGAAGAGGTACCTTACATTTTGGGGTGTTAGATCTCTCAGAGTCCTGGCTTCTGAACCTCATTTGAGGAAAATGAATTTCAGGCATCAAAGTGGTTGAGAAGGGTTTTTAGGGAAAACGAGGAGTCCCTCTCACTCACTTGAAGAAGGGAGGCCTTCTTAAAAGGCAACGTGCCTTGCTCAGATCTGTGTCGGACTCCAAACAAAGAGAAAAATTGGTCTGAACTAGTGTTGTAGCTGAACTTGACCCGACTTGAAGCAACCACTTTAAGCAATCTACTGAAGTAAAAACTAGAAAGCACTTAGGAGTGTTTTTTTTTTTTTTAAAGATTTTATTTATTCATTTGACCCAGAGAAAGACAGCCAGTGAGAGAGGGAACACAAGCAGGGGGAGTGGGAGAGGAAGAAGCAGGCTCCCAGCAGAGGAGCCCGATACGGGGCTCCATCCCAGTACCCTGGGATCACACCCTGAGCCAAAGGCAGATGCTTAATGACTGAGCCACCCAGGCACCCTAGGAGTGTATTTTTAAGCTTAGTTGAAGGGAATGTGAAAATTCACCATCTTGTTTTTGCCGTGCAATTTTAAATTGCCTTTTTTCTTAGGGAGGCCTTTCGACAGAAGCAACTGGACAAGCAGAAAGGTTTAAAAGGTTATTTTCTGGATATTTGCACACTCCAGATGTTTTCTTAAGAGCAAGGGAATCACCTGTAAGATGTTGTACCAATATTTTGTCTTAATGATTCTGTCTTTATTTTGCATGAAAATTACCTGGGGAATTTGTCCAAAGCATAGATTTCTGCACATTCTCCCTCACTTCTTCCCCAGATAATCCAACAGGTCTGTGCCGGGCCCAATAATCTGCATTTTGAGAAATTCACAATGAGTCTGATCTTGGGTAAATCACAGGGTTTCATTTAACCTGCAGGACTACATAGCTAATTTCAATTTGGATGCTCACCCTCTTTCCTGGCCTTGCCTGTGCTCAGCTCCCTTTGTCCTTCTTTGTCCCCTTTGCCTGTGCTGCCTCCTTCCCTCCCTAGGAAGCTAAGCCTTGGGGCATCACACTTTGAGTCCCTGGCTGTGACTTAGGTCCTGAACTTATGTCCAGACTTTAAGGAGGTGCTGGTCACGTGGCAAATAAATTCTCACTTGCTTCGGCCTCATTTCTCCAGGATAAACTTCCTATCCTTGTGGCAATGACCACCTAGAAGTATGTCCTGCGATCTGGTTAGCACACTTTGAGAGAAACATAGCAGATTTGGAAAAGAAACTGTAGACATTAAAACAACACAGAAGGTTTCATAAGAGGCAGAAGAAATAATTACAGTCTGTATATCTGGGAAGTCAAAAATTCCCCAGGAGGGCCATAGTCTGAGATCCAGCTGGCACAGAAATCACGGGGTGCTGGCTTCTTGGTTCAAAGTCACTGGAAAACACGTACATAAGAGCAAAACAATGTGGCCTTACCTCCTAGAGAAAAACACCTATCACACCTTGGAGGAGATCGTTTTGCAAGATACAAGAAATATATTACCCAACAAGTTATGGATTAAATGTAGACAACTCGTTATTAGCAAATAAATCATGTGAAAGATTTAAAGAACATTCTTGAAAACATTGATGCATGTGGGATATATGAAGAAATAATTACAGAAAATTAAATATGTTCAGATGAATCTCTAACATTTGAAAGAGACCAGTATAATCTCTTCTAAAGGGATTTCTTTTTCCTTTACGTTAAAAAAAAAAAAAAATTACTGGTTTGCTGAAGCCAGACGTCTCTTCTTTAATCGGCAGGTCAAATGAAACCTCAGTACACCTGTAAAGTAATGTGCATGGTATAATGAGAGATATGGTGTGCAGCTCTCTGGAATGTCCAGTATAGTTGGGAGATAGAACATAGGCGTGAACAGAAAATAACTAAGCATAGCATAGCCGATTGAACGCACTGGAGTTGGGCAAAGGGCCCTGAGAGGTAGAACAGCAGAGCTAGTCCCTAGGGATAAACGCCAGGATCTAGAGTCACACTTAAAGGACTTGTGCCTTGGTTTTTTCATCTTTAACAGAGGGCCAGTGGTAATAGTGGTAATACCTCTTTTACTTCATAAGGTAAAGATTTAACTGATGCATGTAAAAAGTATGCCATCTGGTATAAGAGCTTAATAAATAATAAGGTCTTTGTTATCACCGTGCCCTTCCTTTTGAATGTTTTCTACAATGCCATACTTTCTTTTAACTTGGTTAACTCTTACACACCCCTCAAAACCCTGCTCAAATAACAGCTTCCCTCAGGAAGCTGACCCTGATTCTTCGATTTGGTTTTGGAGCGAATTACCATCAGCATTGACCACTCAGTCTTTGGTCTCCTCCACTGGATCCGATGCTCTGAGGACAGAGGGCAGGATTTATTTGACTGTGTCCAGAGGGTTTAACAGCATGCGCAACATAAATAGTTCTTCGTTAAATGAAATAATTTTTTTTTAAAAGATGTTATTTATTTATTTGAGAGAGAGTAAGAGAGAAAGTGGGGGGAGCACAAGCAGGAGAGAGGGGCAGAGGGAGAAGGAGAAGCAGACTCCCTGCTGAGCAGGGCGCCCGACTCGCGAGGCTGGATACTGGGACCCTGGGATCATGACCTGAGCTGAAGACAGAAGACACTTAATCAACTGAGCCACGCAGGCGCCCCAAAATGAAGTTCTTAAATAAGGAAGGTAGGACTTTATACTAAATTTCAAGGTCCAGGTAAAATCCTAAAGGACAGCAATGGGAGGGCCCGAAGTCTCAGGAATGAAAAACTATTGGTTTATCTGCATTCAGAGAAATTATAATCCCCTTCCCCTGCTGATCCATGTTCTTCTGTTGGAAATGTAGTTACAGGATGCAATTTCAGTGTGGGCGTTGATCTCTAGATTGCAACTCCACCACACTGATTTAAAGGAGCCTGGCAGAATTTCTACTTCATAAGGTTGCTATCACCATTCAGTGTAATAATACATATTTGGAAGCAATCACCCACTATTAGTGCATCCAATATAAGCTCATAGCACTTTGGTTAATCCAGCACTTCTTTCCTGTCTCATGCTCTGGAATACGAACCCCATGAACTCAGGGACCGTCTCTTTCACCATTATAACCAGAACGCCTGAAAGTATAAGTTCCAAGTAACTGCTCCATGAATATTGGTAGAATGAATGAATGAATGAATGAATGAATGAATGAGTAAGAGGGTATGAACTTTTTCTTCTCAAGAAAATAGTTTATTTACGCTTCCCCCACATGCCTTCTGCACTCATGTATTTCTCCCTTTGGTTAACCCGCCTTTTCCAGCTGGTTAACCAACTTTACACAAACATCTACCTGCTGATACTGTCCTCTCAGATTTCATTTTAGATGCCCCCTCCTTCTTTCTAGAGCCTTATTAACCCCCCAGTATAAATTATTGTCTCTGCAACTCAAGTCCTGTAATAATGGTCACCTCTATTAGAGCAAAGCTTGCACGCTGCTTGACTTCTCCTCACCCCGATGCAGGTGTTGAGGAACCCATCTTTGTTCCTTGAGCTTTACGTCAACTCATTCTTGATCACGTGCATGGCATGAGCTTTTGCTATGTGACTTCACAGATAATTTTTAAGTTATAAAAGTAATGACTTTGACATATCAACATATCTCAGTAATACGTTGTATGTAGATATAATGTTTTATATAATATATTGTTAGGTGTTCAGATTCAGTTTATTTTCCAAATATTTTCATTTGCAGTTATTTAAATAAACATGTATTCTTGCTGTATTTCTTAAGTTTAATTTTAAAAAGTATTACTTTTGGGGGCACGTGGGTAGCTCAGTCAGTTAAGCGACTGACTTTTGGTTTCAGCTCAGGTCATGGTCTCATGGGTTGTGGGATCGAGCTCCCTGATGGGATGCCCGCTCAGTGGAAGTCTGCTTGAAGATTCTCTCACTCTGCCCTTCCCCCCACTTGCATACGCATGCATGTGCACTCTCTCTCTCAAATAAATAAATAAATCTTTGAAAAAAAAGAAAAAGTATTACTTTTCTTCCCCTTTCCGTTCACAACACAGTAATTCGACAATTGTATACATTACATTATGTTCACCACAGTAAATGTAATTACCGTTTGTCACCAAAAAAGGTATTACTTTGTGTGGGTTTCAAAATGATTTTTTTATATTTGTTATATTTATATATTACATATATTATAATATATATTATATTTATTATATTTAAAACTGGTTCTATAATTTGGGCTGGTTCTGATGTCTCAATGGCTTAACTTCCCTGATTCCCAGTTTTCAAGTTTATAAGGTGGAGTTCCCTGTCAGTGAACATCACATGTATTATAAAATTTATTATTCTTTCATAATATTTAATATAATATTAAAAACATTGTGTATTATATTAATATTATTTGATTCCTAATACTTAGGGAATGAGTTTTTTAAAGATTTTATTTATTTGACAGAGAGAGAGAGAACATAAGCAGGGGGAGCAGCAGGCAGAGGGAGAGGGAGAAGCAGACTCCCTGCTGAGCAGGGAGCCTGATGCAGGACTCGATCTCAGGACCCCGAGATCATGGCCTGAGCTGAAGGCAGATGCTTAACTGACTGAGCAACCCAGGTGCACCAAGGGTATGAATTTTTTAAAGCTGTTATAAGTACTGTCAAATTATTTGTCAAACATTTTCTACCATATTACATGGTCTCTAGCAATGGACACATATACCAGTTGCATTCCTATTTCCACCTGTACTACACACTATAATTTTAAAAATAATTTAATAGAGGAAATGAACTTCGTTATTGCTTTCATTTGAGATCTTTCACTAGAAATGAACAATTTTCAGTTTACTCGGACATTTTTATTTTCTCTTACTCTTCACATACTGTGCCCAGACTGTAGAGGAAAAAAAAAATTTTAGCAATTTTTCTGCATTAAAAATCATCACCACAGATTTCAATAAAGTAAATGTTTAAAACAATCTTTTTAATAATACCAATTCTCATCATGCACGAAGTGTTTACACAGCTTAAAGCTCACTTCAATGAAAAGGACAGTCACGGATTAAATGAGAAGTCATAAAAATCAAGTCATGAGCCTAGGTCTCTTTAACAGCCAGCTTCTGTTAATTACAAACCAGGGGTGGAGATGGGAGAGACGGGTTCTATTCTAAACCGAACCAAGAGAAAGGGAGGTCACTTATCTGGTGAGCTCAAAGCTCTGCTCCTTTCCCTATTCCACCTTTGTTTGCTTATTTAACCAGGCAAAAGTACTTAACCACACAAAACCGCTTCTACTGTATTGACATAAAACTCATTTCACATGACCCACAAATAGCTGCTGGCTGCCTTCAAAAGGATACCTGCTCACGATGCCATCATTTCCTTACAACGAACTGGGGCAACAGCCCTACATTCAGTCTGTGCCATTTTTAAAATTTTAGAACCAGATGGCCCTTCATTTGCCAAGCAGTTTCCATGAAATCGTTTTTAAAAAAACCATTTATAAAATCTCATTTTCAGTGTTGGACAAGAACCCGATTTGATGACCAGGTCTGAGGACATCCCGGGGCACGGGCTCTCAGTCGTGGCTGCACTTTGGAGTCTCCCGGAGCTTTAATAGACACTAATGTTGGCCCCTTGCCGAAGGTTCCGATGTCACCCGCCTGGGATGAAGCCTGGGCATGGGGATTTTTAAAAGAGCCTCAACCAAGAGCCTCAACCTCACTGCTTTAGGGGAAAGAAATGGATAGAGTTGCACTGCTACCTGCCGTAGCCGCTTCTGTGTGTAAAAGGTAATAACACATGTGAGTTTATTTCTCAAAATAAGAGAACCATGAGGATTTTTTTTTTTTTGGTCTGTTCACTTGCTTGTTTGAAGACAAGCCTACAAGGTATTTTGAAATATAGAATAAACATGATGCAAGTTAATCAGATCTTTTAAAAAGCAGTTCTTCGGTTTTAAGACTTTACATAACTGCGGTTAAAGGAACACCTACCAAAAGTAAACAGGACCCAGATGGTTTTGCTATTGATTCACTGTTTTAGCCTATTTCCTGGCATCCTCTATTCCTATTCTTCTACTTTCCAGCGCCATCCACACCACCTCCTTCACGCACCTCTTTGTTCTCACTCCCTGGCCACAGTGCCTGATCCCATCCAATACATGGTTGTTGACTGACTGCGTTTTGCCATTGTTCTGCTCTCTGGCTGGGCTGTTATTAGTAGCAGTGCTACAGTGACCTCTCTTGATGAAACCAGAAAGTGCAGTAAGGAATTCCAGAAAGGAGTTCTTGTAACAACAGTCAAGTTGAGGTTGAAATGCGAGCCAGTCCCAGTCTCAGACAAAACTGAGGAGGAAATAATATCAAAGGAGCTTAGGGCAAATGGAAAGCAGAAAGCACGGTTGGTCTGTTTCTGTGAGCAGCCTGGCCCAGCATTTTGTCTGAATCTTTTTCTCTCCGTGTCCATATCCCAGAGGCTCAAGCTTAAATGCACTCATTTCAATGATTTTACTGGGTTTTCAACATTCAAAGATTTAAACATTTTGTGCTATGGATTGATTTCTCATGAGTCACCAAGGCATTCTAATCAAAGTGATTAAAAAACCTCATACCTCATTTTAGAAGACAAAGTCACAGTGCTTTGGAGTAGTTTTTCTTTTTTTTAAGATTGCTCTTACTTTTAATTTGTATTTGTCCTTACTGTTTATGTACTGATACATGCTTGGTGTAAACTCAGAGGCAGGAAGAAATGACAGAGGCAGCTTTTGATGCCACAGTCAAGGTGGTAAGTACTTAAGAAATTAAAGGCAAGAAAATGTGGTCCTAGGGGCTCCTGGGTGGTGAACTTGGTTGAGCATTGGATTCTAGGTTTCGGCTCAGGTCATGATCAGGGTCATGAGATCCATCCCCGCGTCGGGCTCTGCGCTTAGCATGGAGTCTGCTTAAGATTCTCTCTCCCCCTCTCTTTCTACCCCTCCCCCACCCCAATTTCTGTCTCTCTCAAATAAATAAATCTTTTAAAAAAGGAAAAAAAAGAAAAGAAGGAAACGTGATCCTACGAAGCAAGTACAAATGGGAATACTGTCACCAAATCATAAACACTTGACTATCCGGGGTCAGAGAAGAGTTAACTTGGAGATTCTAGCCCTGAACTCAGGGTTCAGTTTCAACCTTTGCACTGACTGAATCAATTAACTTTCTGCCTAATTACCTTGGCTCTCAGATGGGGCTACACATAAAGCTTCCCATATGGACAGTGGCCCTATTTCCCCCTCTAACAACGAGGTATAAAATTGCTTATCTGCATACTGATAACTTAGAGGTTAAAGAAAAAAACAGGAGGTAGGGTGTTTATTTGAATAGAAATATGATATTAACACAAATGTTCTTTGAACAAAATGATGATTTTAGAGGTGGTAATAAAGGAAAGAGTGTACAACAGCCAGGTGAAGAATTAGAACATTTTCTTCCCTGAATGAAGAATGGAAACACCCTGGATCCTCACTCCATTGACATTTTGGGGGCTTCAACCGTGGGATCACCTTCACAGCAGGCCTGCATTATAGAGCTCCTAATAGCAATAAATAAACCTTTCGCCACAAAACCATTTTAGATGGAATCCAAAACAAAGAACTCCATATCAAATTACCAAACTATTTTTGTAAGACTGCAGGTTTACTCTATTTTTTTTCTTCACACACCCTGTCCCCAAGACTTTTCAAGAGTGCTAAAAATGATACAAAACCCAAGAAGAGAACAATAATAAAGCAGAAGCAGCAGAATAAAGGAAACTAAAGATAGGGCCAGAAAACGGAGCCAGGAAAGAGGCTAAAAATATGCATAAACACAGTATCGATGTGCACTCTTCCACGCGTATGGGCCACAAATGTGGCTCTAACCTGCTAGCAGCCACAGAGAATAGAGTGGCCTGGTCAAGTACACCTGTACAGACTTTCTAAGATAAAAACAAATGAATTTCACAGAAGACTACCAAGTCTTCCTGGTATTTAGACCAGAAAACACACACACACAAACACACACACACACACACACACACAAACAATAACAAAAAACTGCACTTATGCTTGGTCCGTTTGTGAAAAAGAAACTATGTGATAGAAAAAGCAATGTCCTCAACAGTATCTTAATACAAAGTTTCATATGACTTTTCCTTAAAATACTCCTCTGGATGGGGCGCCCAGTTTCATTTGAATTTCAGATAAACAAGCCAGACATACTTCCACTAAACAATTACTCATTGTTTGTCTGTGATTCAAATTGAACTCAGCACCCTGTATATTTATTTGCAAAATCTGGCAACTCAGGGTGAAGGCCTCAGATAGAAATGCAAATCCCTACATCTGTGCATGTGGACAATACCGATCAAAATGTCTGACAGTGTTCAGGCACCAGCCATGGGTAGATCAGTGCTATAGTTTAGAACTTTTGAGTATCTAGAGGAAACATATTCACCGCAGCTTAAAAATGGAAACATTTGATGGGAAAGCACTTTTCGGGGTCATTAAGACCTAGAAGTGCCTCAGAGGGGAGGAGGGTGGGGGAATAGGATAGACCGGTGATGGGTAGTAAGGAGGGCAAGCATTGCATGGTGCACTGGGTGTTATATGCAACTAACGAATCATCGAACTTTACATCAGAAACCAGGGATGTACTGTATGGTGACTAACATAATATAATAAAAAATCATTAAAAAATAAAATAAAATAAAAGTGGTGCTACGGGGGAAAAAAAACTAGAAGTGGTTTTACTTGAAAATGCATGTGAAACTACTATATTGGCAGGTGATAGACAATTTATGGAATATCAGTGATTTTCTTGTTTATTTTTTCTGGGTTTGGTGCCAAATAAAATGATTGGACACTGACATAGATTAATTATCTTAAAATAGAGCTTCCAATCAAACCTGTGGAATGTGAGAACCTAGTGAAATATTCTAAATGCATTTTAAAGCATTATTTAGTGATAAAAAGACACATGACCAAAAAAAATAAAAAGGATTGCTTTTCAGTCTTAGAAAGTCAATTGTGGGTTCAAAGAGATTACATAGTCTGAAATTTGATAGAAATTGCCAAATTGCTCCCTAAATAAATTGTATCAGTTTACATGCTAACCCACAGCATAGGGAGACTGCTTTCCAGCACTCTTAGTAATAATACCTATTATGGATGCTTTAATTTTTGCCAGTTTTATGGGTAAAAGAAACTATGTCTCCATGTTGAATCAACTTGAAACGTTTCAACTATGAACAAAATTGTAGTTGACATTTGTCAATCTGGGGCTGCCACCCCCCACTGTCAGTTCTTTTCACCATTCCCAGGCACCCAAGGATGACCCTTTGGAGAACTGTACTTTCCTGTACCTTCGGGGTAGGCCATACAGTCCACATCTCTCTATGAAAACTGTGGGGTCAAAGCAGGAGGCCCCATGCAAGGGTCCCATGACAGTCCTTTGGACACTGGGGGCCTCTGGGGGATGCTGATGTTTAGGAGAACGACCCAAGAGGGAGGGCGCTGGTTGAAGCCACAGCCATTGTGGTGGGAGCTGCTGTGTGAGTGTTCGGTGCCTGCATTGTGACTTTGACTGTGGTTCTCACCACACAGCACTCCAGAGCTCTGTGGCCATGGTCTGGTTCGGAACATAAGCTTTTACTGCCCTGAGCCCCAGCTATCTCTCCAATGCATCCATTTCCTCTTTAAGAAAATCAATGTGTTCCTTCTGCTTGAAATCAGGGATGCTGGCACAATTGTATAGAGAGGGGTTCCTTCTAATTTTCCTCTAGTGAATCTGTTCAATAGTGAGTCCTTCCAGTGCATGAACATGATTTGATCATGGCTTATATACAATTTCCTCAGGAATTCATCTATGGTATTATACAAAGTATTAAATCTAAATTACAAAAAAAAATGATTAGTGTGAACCCATCTAGAAGGCAGGATTATTAGCTCTCGTTAAGGACTGGTGCATTTTTAAACAAAACTATTAGACCATTGTATAAAGTGGTGTTCAGGTTTGGCCCATGGAACAGAGTGAGGAGAACTGAAGTTTGTTGATCTCCAGGTTCCAAGGTTAGTAAAAATAAGGACTTAGCCCTAAATATAAATGTTTTCATCTCAGCTTACTAGCTAGTGTGGAGGGTGAGAACATGCCACCTGTAAATGTACTGCTTTGATATAAGGAGAACCAAGAGATGCAGAAAGAAACCTTCTCAGATCTTCTCTTATCTGACTCAAAGCAGAAGCTTCTGAAAATGAAAACTGCCCCAAATGCCCTTGCCCAGGGAAGTTCTATGACCATGCAGAAGATGGAAAGTTGGCATCAGAATGGATCTGTACAAACAAAGTTTGCTAAGATGGCCCTCCTTCTCCATTAGTTTCTCCCATGTAGTTGCCTTCCCACAGTTTGCAGTCCCTAGAAGCCCGAAAACTCTTTTCCCTTTGTCTTGTCACTTCCCTACAAATTTGTCATTCTCTGTTAAGACGCCACGTAAGTCCAAGTTCAAACCACCCCTTTGAGTTCCCCATCACTGAGTTTCTCCCACTGTGCATGTATGCTGCCCATGTTTAATAAATGCTGCTTTTCTCTTGTTCATCTGTATTTTGCCAAATTATTTTTGGGCTCCAGCTGGAGAACCTAGGAGGGTAGAGGGAAAAGGTTTTTTCCCTTTGCTACACTGGCACCAAAGATGGTACCAAATAAACATACCCACTGGATAATTAGGTGCCACAGCTGCCCATGGTCTGATGTTCTGCCAGGTGTAAAGCCCAAGAGAAAGTCATTCAATTCAAGGAAATCTGAAGTCTCGAGAGTTCTATGGGTGCACTGTTGGGCAGGAAAGTGCCACATCAGCCTCAAGGGTCTACCTATCGCATGCTACCTTGTACAGCAATGTCTTGCTGTGCCAAAATTGCGGTCTCCTTTGTTCTCTGTGGGCTTCAGTGTTCTTACTGCAGCATGGGTCTTCAGGAGATCTCACTGTGGCTACCTCAGGACCATCTGTAGCAGCCATTCATTCACGAATATCACATGTTCCCCATAGAAAGTACTGTTCCTTTTTGTTATTAAATCATGTGTATGGAGAGTGCCTTCCCTTATCAAATGGTTGCAAAACACTGCAACTGCCCCCTTGAAGTGTAGTCTTAAGTTTTGATTTTTTCTCTTTCTTTCTGTGTGTGTGTGTGTCTTTCTCTCTCATCTATGCATATATTTTCCCCATCCCCTTTGGCTAGAATAATCTTATGGATGTAGTTGTATAATTTACACACAATACATAGATTTTAAGTATTCACTCTGAAGAGTTTTGTCAATCATATACACCTATTTAACCACCATCTGTGGAAATAGAAAACATTTCCAAAACCCAGAAAATCCTCTCAGGCTTCTTTCTAGTCAGTTCAGCACTATTTCCCCTAAGAGAAAAACAAACGAACAAACAAACCCAAAAAAACCCAAAAAACAAAAACAAAACCCCCCCCCAAAACCCACTAGTTTCTAACATATAGATTTGTTTTGCCTATATTGAAATTAATATAAATTGAATAATAAAATTTGTGCTTTTTTGGTGGGGGGCTTGATATGTTTTTGAAGTTTATCCAAATTGTTGTGTGTGTCAGTAGTTAATTTCTTTTTACTAAGAAGCATTCCACTGTATGAGTTTACCACAGTATGTTTATCCATTCACCTGTTGACGGTTATTTGGGTCATTTCCAGTTTAAGGCAATTATGAATAAGGCTACTACGTCTTCTGTTTTTGTGGACATATAGTCCTTACTTCTTTACATAAAGTCTATACTACTCTGCTTGTGTAATACCTGGAAGTGAAATTTTGGGGTCATGGGGCAAGTTTAACTTTATGAGAAATTGCAAAGGAATCTTCCAGCGTGGTTAGACATTTCTATACTCCTGCTAGCAATAGATGAGTCTTCTAGTTGCTTTTGGTATTCATTAACATTTTGTCAGGATTTTGTTGTTGTTGTTGTTGTTGTTGTTGTTGTTGTTGTTTTATAACATCCCCACTAGCGTGTGTGAAATGGTATCTCGTTGTGGTTTTAATTTGCATCCTGATGGCTAATGATGTTGAATACTTTTCCATGTGCTTATTGGCTATTCTGCATACTTTTTTGGTGAAATATGTGTTCAGGTGTGGGTGGGTTTTTTTTGCCATTTTAAATTAGGTTGTTTGTATTTTTTTCTTATGAGTTTTTTATGTATTTTGCAAATTTGCATTCATCTTTGCGCAGGGGCCCTGCTAATCTACTCTGTATCATTCCAGCTTTTGTAAATGTGCTGCTGAAGCTAGCACAGTTCTTCATGTCTTTTGGATTCAACTCTTTAGTTAGATATATGTGCTGTAAACATTTTTTTCCCAAACTATTATTTTTTAATGAGCAGTGGCAAGTACATATCATAACCATTCTCTGGAATAGCTATACCCAAACATTCAAGTGACAGATATACCAGGCAGTTACTGCCATCACAAAAATTTGGTATAAAAATCTATCCTAAAACATAGTGATTTAAAACAATAAGCATTTATAAAGCAACCAAGGGTAGAAATCAGTTGGGGTCAGCTGACCTAAGCTGGGTTCAGCTGAAGCATCTTGGCTGGGGTGGTTCTATTCCATGGGTGTCATTTTCTCTTCCTGAAATCAGTGGGTGGGCACAGCCATATTCTTCTCATGGCATTGGCTGAGGCACAAAACGTCCAGCAGAGACGTGCCAAGCCTCTTGAGTCTTTGACTCAGACCAACACTGTTACTTTCACATCTTTCACATGTACCTGTGGACCAAAGCATCTAGCATGGTTGAAACCAGAGCTGAAGTGAGAAATGGGCCCTGCCCATGGTTAGTGAACTTTGCAAAATTCCTTGACAAATGGCATAGATACGGGGAGGAGTGAAGAAGGGGAATTAGTGAAATCTGTTGCAAACACATTAAAATTGTATGTTTATAAATGCATTTATAAAGAATTTGTGGTAGAGAATAGACATTAGGAATAATTCACAGAATATTTTGTCCTCATTCACTGTCTTGCTGAGTGTTTCATTTCCCTCCCTCAGCCTAATTGATTCCATGTGGTATTTAACTAGTTCTAAAACCATTCATTTATGAATTCATGAATTTATTTAATAATCCTTTAGACTATTTTGTCTATGCCAGGTACTGTGTGCAAGGTTCTAGAACCACAACAGTAAACAAGACAGGCAGACATTATGAAGTTCAGAATTGGACACAGACAACTGAGTAGGGAAGTTCCTTGGAAGGGTAGTTTACCCAGAATCTTGGTGTGAAGGAAAGTTTTACAACCTTCCTTAGCTAAAGCCTAACCAACACATACAAGTTAAAAAGGCAAAGATGGAGAAGCGGTGTATTAGCCCATGCAAGAGGTGATGGAGGGCAAGCTGACTGGAAGTGAAAGTAGTTAGAGGCAGCCTAGAGTTTGAGTGGAGAGGTGACTATGGCCACAGGATGAAGAGTGGATCAAAGACGTGGAAAAACAGGAGGAGGGAAGCTACTGCAGTGTCCAAGCTGAAGGTACAGTCCAATAACCAGGGGTAGACGCGGCGGGGGTAGAGAGATGTGGATGGGTTCCAGTGACATCTTGGAGTCCCAGGAAGGGGGCTTGGAGTTTGATTTTATGTAGGATGAATGGAGAGGGAGAAATCAAATATAATGCCCAAATTTCTTGACTAATCAAGTAGATGGTTTTACATTTAATGAAATAGGAATTAGAGGAAAGGGTCTCATTGGATGAATGGGAGGAATAGATAATAATTTTTATTCTAAAATATTGTGTTACCTGTGTTAAAAGGTAAACTGAAGCATATTAAATATTTTAAGAGTTTATTTGAGGAAAAATTAATTCAAATCAGGTAGCATCCCATCTGGAAGACATAAAGAAACTCCGAGGGACCGTATAAAATGGAAGACTTATATGGGCAGAAAGGAGTTGGAACAAAGAAGATGGAGAAGAGGTAAATTAGCATGTGCAAGGTTATGGCAAGGTTACTTTCCTTTGGGGGATGACAGGGATTTCTCTGGAGGATTACCTAATTAGTGCTGGTGAGATGATTCCTGGTCAGCTGGTTTAAGATTCCATTTCTGGGAGAGCTGGAACTGTAATTAAATTAAGTCTTGGTTTTGTGACACAGCACTTAGCATAAGTGACTCTATTTGGGGCCTATTGTCTTATTTGTAACACTTGTAAGATATCTAGGAAGCATTGTCTTCCAGTTAGCAGTAAACTTGAACCTGAAGTTTAGTAGACAGCTCAGGGCTGGTGGTAGATTTATAAGTCACGACTATTGTCAGGATTGAACACCAGGAGAGAGGGTGAAAATGCTCATGGAGAATATACATAGTAGAAGGGCAGAATGGGGAAGAATATAAGCCAACAGGTCAACCGGGAAACGGTGGACAGGTGAGGGGATCTTGCCAGGGAGGCCAAGAACGTGCAGCCAAAGCCATAGGGAGGAAGACTACGGAGGAAGGGTGCTTGCCCACTTGCAGGGAGGAAGAGACTGAATAGCAAAAAGCAAGGGAATAATCGGTATGGTGATATTCCTGATCAGACCAAGAGAATGACATTTGAAGCTCAGATGGAAGAACAAAGTTTAGATTAGAATCGAGGCCCTCTTCAGTAGGAGAAGAGAAAGAGATGGTATGGAAGCAAGTAAATGCTCGATCTGGTGTAGGTGAAGGAGTTCTTGTTGATAGTTTTCTTTCTTTCTTTCTTTCTTTCTTTCTTTCTTTCTTTCTTTCTTTCTTTTTTTCTTTCAAGGAGGATAGAGAAGTATGGGAAGGAGGTGAAGTATTATTCTTTAGGAAAATAGGGAGGGTTTGAAAAAAAATGGGAGAGAAAATGAAGAAATCCTAATTGTTCTTCCAGCGACATTAAGGTCCAGGAATGGTGGGGTACTGTGAATTTATGATGTTCCAAATCGTAATGACTTTGCTGTTTTCAGCAGCGTTTGGGAACACATAAAGAGAAAGCCAACTTTTGGCTTGATTTACTCAGGTGGAAGGGAGACATCAAGAACATGCCAGACGCATTTCCTTTGGTGATATAACACGATTACCTTTTCACCTTTAAGACCCCTCAGTGAAGAACCACCAGAAGAATTTTGAGTTTGAAAATAAATCCAAATATTTGTCTTCATATTATCAATGCTGTGATATGCTCTTAGCATATTGAAAAACTGAGGAGTATGTATTTGTGTTCACTTCTATTCAATGAATTTATGTAGTATCATATAATGGTTTAATAGTGTTCATCAAAGTGTTTTAGGTATGATATTGTATGATACTGTTTCTAGAGGAAGTAGGGATATTTTGTACATTAAATATGCAGAATAAAAAATGTACTTTACCTTGCCTCCTTTTATCAAGTGCAGTGCCTGCCAGAAGGACAATGGAACAAGAGATTTGAAGGTATTAGGTGTGTTTTGCTCAAAACCAATTCCTTATTTTGTCTTTTCAAAATTTTCTTAGACCTGATTGAAAAATTGAGAATTTTAGTTATTTTTGATCAGTTTCTCAAGAATAATAAATTCTTTAGTTAACAGTAAAGAAATAAAAATGGGCTTTCCATAACAATGTACATTCAATTGCTCAGTCTCTTGTTGATATTCTTATGTTTGTTTTCAGGTTTGATGGACAAGGTGAATTGATTTCCTTACCTTATTCTTTATGCACAATATCTTAGAGGAATATCCTGTAATTTACCATGATACTTTACAAATTTGGGGGAATATCCTGTAATTTACCATGATACTTTATACATTTTGGGGAATATCCTGTAATTTACCATGATACTTTACACATTTTGGGGAATATCCTGTAATTTACCATGATACTTTACACATTTTGAAAAAAATCTGTATGGGTCAAGATTTTATGTGTTAAGGCATCCGATTAGAAGATATACCTTTAAATAGGTATTGTTTCAACCAGTCTTTTGAATCAAGATACAACCATGCCAGATGAAGCAGATTCCCACTTCCCAGAGTGTAACACATCTCAGGACAGAAGCACAATAAAATGTTGGTGGAAAATATCTGTATACCTTTATTTATTTTTTTAAAAGATTTATTTATTTGCAAGAGGGGGAGAGAGAGAGTACAAATGGGTAAAGAGGGAGAGCGAGAAACACTCCCTGCTGAGCAGGGAGCCTGACTTGGGGCTTGATCCCCAGACTCTGCAATCATGACCTGAGCCGAAGGCAAACGCTTACCTGACTGAGCCAACCAGGCGCCCCCATGAGTATGTCTTTAAATTAATAAATTATGAGAGAATGGCATAATCTAATGACAAGAAGTAGGCTCTTCTTGGAACAGCCTAATAGAGGAACTGGTTTTACAACTTTTTTTGATGTCTGTGAATTAGACAGTAGGTCTTTAAAACAGGCTTATAAGAACTGGTTCTTAAATAGTGAAAGGAAGATTGCACCGCAGGCATTTTGAAGAGTAAACTACCTCTTACCTTGAGTAGAATGTACACAAGGTGAATGAGCCAAAAGATTTCATATGTTTTGGTTGTCTTCACAATATAACTAGGACTCAGGCAGTAAGCCACATCAGTCGTTAAAAATGATTTAAATATAAGCCAAATAATGTGTTCTTATGAACACAGCTAGGCCACTGCTTTTAGATAAATGGACATATCCTTTTTTTTTTTCCTTTGACAGCTATTTTCCAGGTTTTCTTTGTCTCCGTTATAAACCAAAATCCTATAATATCACCTGCCTAGGACCATGGCAAATGATAACTCATGATAGGAAGAAGTTGAGAGCAACCCGAGAACATTTCTTGACCCGCTGAAACACAGTAAAAGTTTGGAGCCGAGGGGACTTGGAGAGAATTATGAAGAAAAGGAAGCCCGCTATCTTGTTGAGCTGCAGAAAAGTATGGCACTGGTGAGAGAGAGACAGAAGGTAGATAGAAAGAGTGAGTTCAATACGGCTGTACAGTCACCAGATCATCACTGAATTCTCTAGACCTGGCTTCAAACTGAGGTGTGTATATGTGTGTGTATGCACGTGTACATGTGTGTACCTGTGTGTGTAAGAGGAAAGATCTATTAGGGAGAAGGAAGGGGGAGAGGCGGAAGGACAAGGAAGGAGGAAGAGAAACAAAAGAAGAGAAGTAAAGGGGAGAGGAGGAGAAAGATAGAGACATACCATGAGAAAAACCTATAAAAACACATGGCACAGTCCCTGCCCACCCTAAGGGATAATTTTGGTTTCCTTACTCTGTTCCGCAGATACAAAGAGCAAGACAAAACGCATAAACATACAGACTTGTATTTATGAACGTGTATCATGCACTCAAATACAATTCATAACAGGGACAGTAATAAAAGTAGAGAATCATTAGGAATGGGAGCGTGACTTCCTTACTTCATTCTTCCAGACAATTACAAAATTTTCCACTTGTCCATAGACAGGCATCTGAAGTCTGAGAATAATAAGGACGTCATTAAGTGAGTAAAGAGAGAACAGGGGGAAAAGATAACTGGGTTGAGATTTCTTTTCTGGTTTTATTTCCTCCCTATCAACAACTATGGAGATTTCTTATCAGAGCTGACCTTTGTTCCTACGCTTTACCACATGGAGGCCGTTATCCTCAGTCACTGACACCTCCCTTTTGCAGCTGTTTGCCCGAAGAGGGGCAGGCAAGGTTGCAGGAGTCTTGACAATAAGGCACGGAAGGCAGCGGGTGCTGGTGTCAGGAAAGGCCTGCTCGGCTTTCCCCGCTGGGATCCCACACCATGGCTGAACTGGGGGTGGCGCGGTGGGGTAGGGGTGTGTATGCGCATGTGTGTGTTGCAAAATAAAGTTTCTTGGGTTTAGCCACATTTGATTTCAACTTCTGAGCGAGCCTGTATTTTCATGGCAAGTCAACAGAAACTTTTCACAATTCTTCTCTGCAGGTAGGAGTGTAGATCAGGTTGTCCTGCAATCTTTGGGGTCAGAAAAATCATTTCACTTTCTCTTGTGTCCTTAGCTAATTCTTTCTTCCTAAATCTCACCCTCCTTGATAAAAATATAATATTTCATAATGGCCATCCAGTAGTATGGAACCTCCTTATGCCTCAGCAACATCTGTGATTATGTTTTATTCATGTAGTATCTTTATTTAGGCCAGACATTCATAAAGAAAACTTCCAGTCAGTCCCAGATAGATACCAGGAAACGTTCGAGGAACATTAACCTGATGGGACGGACCATCAAGCTACCAGGATTATTAAGCTGAATGTGAAGAGACCAAGCTACAAGTCAGGTTAGAATTCTTTTCCTGGATATGGCACTGATTTTTTTTTAATTAAGTCAGTGCATTTGTTAAGACCTCGTTCTCTTCTGTAAATGCAGGCAGGCATTGGAATGGAAAAGACTTCGTGTGTGTGCGTGCGCGCACACAACTGGGAAATCGGAGACGCTATTCCTTAGAATTGGCACATGGACATTTCACTTCCGTGTGTCCTTCTACTACTTAGCATTGTGGGGACTGTCACGCCCCACTGTAAGTATCTGGGAAAACAGCGTCCAGCCAGTGTAACTTCGCACAAGCAGCTGCTTGGTGGCCATCGTTTGTGATTTCCTACTAAATTATTGTCGGAAGGCCTTTCTGCTAACCTTCGACTTCGAGGACTGCGCAAAGTTCTTGGATAATTGAACCGTTAACTCCCAGCCTGGTAACCGTGTCCACGTTTTTGAGTAGTTGGAAATGATACCAAGTAGGCGCGAATTTAATCTAAAACTCAGACCTGCCTGGGCTTAAATTTAAACCCAAATAGGCCTGAAATTTCATCTAGTAGAACTGAAACTGATTTCTTATTTGCACACCCAGTTGGCATTAGTGATTCTGGATGTCCAGGGTACCTACAGATTCAAAGGAAAGTGATGGGTGAGTACACAGTATAAACTGGTGTTTTAGCCAGTCACTCCTCACCCTCATTATTTTATGTCTTTCTGATTGTTTCCATTAAGTGCCTAAATGATTAGAAAAAGAGAAGTATGATCACAAGTTAATTTTGAATCATTGAAAATTTAAGTCCCTTGGGTCCATAAAGGCAAAGAATTTCATTTCTTAACCATACGTGCAAAGGAGTTACATTTCCTCCAGTTCAGACGGGCACACCTTACATGAAGTGACGCCAAGTCTAAATATATATTCTTAAGGTTCCTTGGGATTCGGATGAGACCTAAGTGTTATTGAGCAACATCGATGGTCATTAGGCATTACACGAGGTGATACAGAGGATCTCGAGGCTGCCAGGGACTTCCAGTGACTGTGCAGGAAGGACAGTTAATATTTACTTAGTGTGTATGCTGTGCAGACTTGCACTGGGTGCTTAACCATACATTTTTGCAATCAATCGTGACAGCAGCGCTCTAAAGTAGATACCATTACTCTAATTGCATACATGGAAAAAATAAAGGAATTGATGTTTGTGAAGCTGTAAAAATGTACCCACATAGAGACCCTCTTAAGTATCATGCACATTCATTGTTACTATGTTGTTGTTGTTTGTTTGTTTTTTGCCACTCACGCATTCGCATATCGCTTTTTCTCAACTAACCCTAGGATAGAAAAGATACTCACACTCATAAAATGGAAGAACAACTCAAGATAGAAATATGATCAGTATAGGTATAAAATTTATGTGGAACCATCAAAGGAATGTGAACTGATAAACAATCAAGTCTAGTATTTGGCCAATTATTCCATAGAAGGGATTATTTATAAAAGGGTAATTTTACTTCCTTACTAGAATTCTTGGAAAACCTCACTGCAGCGTGAAATTCCATATTTAGGACCAGCGATCGTGCATATATGAGTCACGTATGTTGATGATGCCATACTGCCCTTCATCAGTGACTCTCTCTTTGTATGTTTTTAGTCTATTTTATTGGACACACATTGTTACAATACAATAACAGTACCATTATTATTATCATTATCATCACTATTTGTAATACAAGAGACTATTTATTTTTAAAGTTTTTATTTATTTATTCCAGAGAGAGAGCACAAGCAGCGGAGGGGGAGAGACAGAAGGAGAGTGAGAAGCAGAGTGTCCGCTGAGCAGGGAGCCCGACCAGGGGCTTGGGATCATGACCTGAGCTGAAGGCAGATGCCTGACTCACTGAGCCACCCAGCTGCCCCTCTAAAACAGGAGACTATGTCGTGTGTACTTTATTATATGTACTTGTTAGTTGGCCTAAGGTATACTTACCTCATCAAAGCTATTGCATTATTTTTCATAAAAGTAAATCTGTATTCTAACCTAGAAGAGCATTAAATATATTAAATTTATATAATAAAATATGCATTTAAATTAGTTTTAGGGAGTAAAACTTTCTTGATATTTGAAACTCAATTTCTGTGGAAGCCAGGCCAAGTATCTTAACAAATAATGTATCAGAATTATCTCAATTCTCTAAACCCAGAGTGAGCAAAATATTCTCTCTCTGACATTGTGGCATAAACGGGAAAAATATACTGTTTTCTAAAAGTGTAAAAATGAAAAAGGCAAGTAGTGTATTAATCAAATTAGAAATGATGTGCAGTATGGTTCTGCGTTAATTTCCATTTTTCTTTCTAAGGAGGAACACAAGGGACCCTTACCTGGGGTGGTGGGAAACGTCTTGGTCCTGGTTTCCCATCATTCCTATTTATTAGGCTCATCCACTTTGCATCTCCCATTGTCATAATAAATCTGAGGTCTAATTTTTGTATATTTAACTTTTAAAATACAACAGCTTGACTCATTTGGAAATGTCTGTGCGGACTTACCCTGCTACTGGCACAATGCTAGCCTCAGAGACCGGCGGTGGGTGGTTCTGGAAGTCAGGCTGACTTGAGATGATTGCAATCACTTTCATTTTAGAAGGAGTGGAGGGTTACATTTTGAGCTGAAAATGTTCCATTTTCTGGGGCACCTGGTAGCTCAGTTGGTTGAACATCTGACTCTTGGTTTCAGCTCAGGTCATGATCTCAGGGTCATGAGATCGAGCCCCACGTGGGCTCCATGCTCAACGGGAAGTCCATTTGAGATTCTCTCTCAACTTCTCCCTCTGCCCCTTCCCCCACTTGTGCGGTCGCATGCGCTCTCTCTCTCAAATAAATACATAAATCTTTAAAAAGGAAAAGAGAATGTTTCATTTTCTGAAGGAAGCTCTGTAATAACTCCTTTGGAAAGAGTGACATATTCAGAGAGGCAAGGACATTGCTATTTACCTGGTTTGTTGTATCTAATTACTTTTGTACTTTTCATTAAGGCATTCACATAAATTGACCCATTCATTTCTTTTCAAGTTAGTCAACTGTCTTTGGCATTCCACATGGTCATTTTCACCTAAGGAGGAAGCCTCCAATGCTATATTACAATTCAGGAGGATGCTCCCAGGACTCCTGAGTAGAAAAAGTCAGTTGCAGGCTAGAATTGCATTTGCTCTTTATGGGTATAATTTACAAGAAGGCAAAAAGCATGTAATAAAGACTGAGGGAGAGTTGAGATGAAAGTGTAAGGAGCAAGAACCCTGAAAGACTATGAACTCCGGGAAACAAACTGAGGGTTTCAGAGGGGAGTGGGGTGGGGGGATGGGCTAGCCCAGTGATGGATATTAAGGAGGGCACCTATTGCAATGAGCACTGGGTGTCATATGCAAACAATGAATCATGGAACACTATATCAAAAACTAATGAAGTACTGTATAGTAATGAACATAACATAATAAAAAAATAAAAAAGAAAGTGCAAAGAGCAAACATTAGACAGAATGACAAACAGAATGAAAAAGAATTCTCTAAGAATTAAGTAGGGCATGTCCAGACAGTAAATCAAGACAATTCACTTTTTTTTTTTCACTCATTCAACCACTGGCTGAGCATTTACCAAGTGCTACCATTCTATCAAACCCTATGGCATCTGTTCAATAGTGGCTCACGTTCCTAGACGGGGACACGCAATGGAGGGATGGGGACAAAGAATGAATGAATACAGGGAAAAGAGCCATGGACTATCTTGTAAGCAACCAGTCAAGGGACATATGAAGTCTTCTTTAAGGATTTTTCTCTGTATAATATTCCTCAGAATTCTAGAATTGACAAAACTACCTCTAAATAATGTCTATGACCCAGAAGAAAGTCAGTTCCTAGAGCAAATCAGGGTAATTTTTTTTAACAGCTTGGGTAAATTCTAACTCAGATTAAGCACTGGAAATTAGTTGGAAATACTTTATGGTATTTAAATCTTGCTTTAAATTTGTACAGTTCTTACAATGTTTATATATATATATATGCTCATATTTGGGATAAATTATTAGTTAATACAAAATAGCCCATTTTACTTAAGTACAGAGTTCTGAAGAAATCCAAGGTGTGTCCCTGTGCAAAAATAAATTGTGATTTATATTGGTATATAAACTTGAGTCTATAAAGCCAGTATCTTATGGGCTGTTCATTTGCTTCTAGAGTCCGAAGTCTTCAAGCTTGAATTACCATGTATGATTTTTGTCAACCTATGCGATAATGAGTTTCATTAGTTAAAATACTTCATGTGGTACAATGATGACAGCCTGTCACAAAGTGTAAAAGAATTCAGTTGAATAATCATTCGTTGAATGAACAAATCAATGTCTGAACACATTTCACAAATTACTTTAACCTTTTGCAGCCCCTTTTTAATAAATCAAAGTCTACATGAGAATAAATAAATTCATTAATAAATTCAAATATTAAACATTCTGCTCTCCAGTGCCCCTTCATATCTTTCCAGTTCACTCCTTCAAATACTCCAAATGTATCAATCCTTGTCTTCCCTGGTGCCTGTTGGTCCCTTGGTCCTAACTGACTTAAATGCCATTTTATTATTGCCATTGTACCACTCCCTTGCATATGCTCTCAAGCCCCTCACTCTGTCCCACATGTCTGGGGAAACCTCAGTATAAGGTCATCTGACCAGCCCACTGCACGCCTGCCCGTATGCAAGAGAATGTGGATCCAGAAAACACACAATTGAACTGACTCGTCCCTTTTTATATTCCTGGTTATAAACCTCAAGTGAGAGCCAATTCTGTTTGGAATTCATAATGTATATGCCTAGTCATTCACCCTTCCAATTGTCCTTGAACGAATATTTTATATTTTCATTTTCTCCTTAAATCTCCAATGCCACTCTCCCTAACCTCACTCTCATTGAAGAACTGAAGCGATGAGATCAGAACCCATTAAGCTGCTGTCATCACAAATGCTCACTGACCTGTCTGTTCCCTTCTTTCCTGCTGTTGGGGATAGACTGGCCTTGCTCCCAGATGAGCCCGATCCTTCCACCGGCGCCCTGGATACCATCCCTCTCATCTCACTGGGATAGTGCTTCAGCGATTTTTTTTTTTCTCTTCTAAGCCATTCCCCCCCCCCCTTTACACTGGATCATGCTCCTCAGTAAGCAGATATGTGAGTTCTCCAGCCGTCACAAATTTTTCCTTCTTTGACCCCCTGTTTCCCTCTGGCTATTGCCCTATTTATTTCCCTCCCCATACAGTAAAATCCTTGTAATAGATGTTGGTACTCACTGTCTCCAATTCCTCTCCTCTATCCCCTTCTTCCACCTGCCAGGATTTAACACGTAGTGCTCTGCAAAAATTGCTCTTCTTCAGGTCCCCAGATCCCTATGTTTCTAAATCAAAAGCCCCGTCTTCATCCTCATCTTACTCAACCCATCATGGCATCAGATATTTTTTATGCTTCTGTCCCTGAACTGCTCTCTTCATTTGGCTTCAAGGAGATGAGCTCAGCTGAGTTTCCTCTTATTTTCTCAACGTGCATTCCCAATCTTTGTTTACTGGTTCTTCCTCGGCTCGGCTCTACAACCTCCAAGGGTCAGCACGTCCCATGGCTCAGTCCTTGGACCTCTCTTCTTTTCTGCCTCCTCAGGTAGTCTCAGTGTTACCACAGGAGAAGTGCCCAGCTAACTGGCAAAGACGAGTGTTCCCCTTCCTTAGTGACTGTTGTTGCTTGGGAAAAAACTGCCCAGCCAGAGATTATATTTCCAAGTTCTCACATCTCATTATGACCACTGGTCTATTTCTTGCCAGTGGAATACGAGTAGAAGTGATCTGTACTCCTCAAAAATTTCCCATGGACATCAATTCTTTTTCCTCTCCACCAGTGGAATGATGGTACCAATTGGCAGAACTCAATTAGCCTACAGCCCTTAATGACTGTGTGAACCCTTCCCCTGAGATTTCCCTATTTCCCACTGTGGACTGGACTTTAATGAAATGAGAAATTTCTATGAATTTAAGGAGTAAGGTTTTGGCTTTGAGTTTCAGCTCCAGTTACCTAGGGGCTGTGTTTTTCTGTAATGACAACAGTATTGCCCTAATTAATACGCCAATCTATTAGCTGATGACTCACAGATTTATATATCCATTCTGAGCCTCTCCCCTAAATCCCAAACCTGAATATTCACCTCTTTTTGACATTTCCACTTGGAGGTCTGGTAGGCACACCAAGCTTACTATTTCCCAAGTTCCTGGTAAACACCCTCTAAACCAGCTCCTCCACAACCTTCGTCTGTGTTAAACAACAACAACAACAACAACAACAACAACAGCAAACAAAAAACCCCAGAACTTTCTCTTTTTTTCCCCTTTTTAAAAAGATTTTATTCATTTATTTGAGAGAGAAAGAGAGAGCAGAGTGAGAAGGGGAGCATGAATGGGGGGTGGGCAGAGGGAGAGGGAGAAGCAGACTCCCTGCTGAGTAGGGAGCCTGATGTGGGCCCCCGTCCCAGCACCCTGGGATCCTGACCTGAGCCAAAGGAAGACGCTTAACCAACTGAGCCACCCAGGAGCCCAAAACCCAGAACTTTCTCAAGGCAACTTCATTTTTCCAGTGGCTCAGAGAAGATAGCTTACAGTTAACCTAGATTCTTCTTTTTCTCCCACCTTCCAAGTCTGGTATTTCAGGTAATAATGTTTATTCTACCTTCGAAATATATCCATAATTCAAACATATTCAGAATCCAACCACTTCTTACCATCACTGCTTCTGCTATGTGAACACAAACTAGCATCACATCTCTCATCTGGTTTATTTTAAAAGCTTCCTAACTTGCATCTCTGATTTTTGTCCTTGCTCTCCTCAACTCCACTCTCAAGGCACGAACTGGAGGAATCCCATTAAAACAAAACTCAGATTGTCTTATTTCTGTTCAAACTTTTCAAAGATTTCCCATTTCAGTGTAAATCAAAGGCCTTGTCAGGGCATCCCGAGCCCTTGGTGCCAAGGCCCCTATTTCTTCCTGGATCCCCACTTCTGAATTCCATAACCTTTGATATTTATTTTTTTGTGGCTTCTATCAATTTGAGGCACTCTCATGGCTATGTATGCACAGCCTACAAGAATGGAAAGACATTTCTTTCTTTTTTTTTTTTTAAAGTGCTTTATTTTAGTTATTTTTTTAAAGATTTTATTTATTCATTTGACAGAGATAGAGACAGCCAGCAAGAGAGGGAACACAAGCAGGGGGAGTGGGAGAGGAAGAAGCAGGCTCCCAGGGGAGGAGCCTGATGTGGGGCTCAATCCCAGGACTCCGGGATCACGCCCTGAGTCGAAGACAGATGCTTAACAACTGAGCCACCCCGGCGCCCCTGGAAAGACATTTCTGTTCTCATTTCAGCTCTGTCACTGAGAGGCTGAATAGCTTTTAATCCACTTTTTTTTTTTTAACTTTGTGGAGCCTCACATTTCCTATATCTAATCGGGGGTTGGGGAGGGATAATGCTCATTGCATAGGATGGTTTGGTAGCAGTAAGTAAAAGACATACTGAAAACTCTACATGCATGTTGACATCGTAATTAACATCACCGTCACACATCACCATCACCACCACCACCATCATCATCACCATCACTGTCCTCCATCACCCTCATCACCCACATCATCACTACCATCCTCACCACGATCACCACCACTATCATCACCATTTCAATCCTCACCACCATTATCACCTTCATCATTGTTCTATAGCGCAGTGTCTAGTATAACCTCTAAGGCCAAATTATCTGTGTGCAAAACCTGATTAACTGGGTGACCTTGGGCAAGTTACATAACTCTTCTGTCTATAATTTCCTCATTTGTGAAATGGGCTCTAATAATAATATCTATAATTTTAAGATGTCAAAGGTATTTAATGAGATGATAGATACAGTCCTTTGAGAAAGAGCCTTTCTCACTGCATGTGATCGGTAAATGTTAGCTATGGGTATTTTATTGTTTCTATCACGGTATATAGTTCTCAAGGGTAAGATTCATATGCTCTATCTCTATTTCCTGCCCCAGTGAATGCTTAGCACCCAGTAGAGTCTCAAAAAGTTAAGTAAATACTTGGTTGTACAAATAAATAAATGGATGTATGGATGAATAAAACATAGGTTGAAGACAGGGCATAACGTAGGACACATTCAATTTTAAACTAATTTTGTCTCTATAAGAAGTTTTCAAGTTCTAAGGCTAATAAAGAGAACTGTAGAAGGGAGAATGGAGATTCGGAGGCATACACACTCGGTTTTGCCTTGGGGAGGCACTGGGAATCCAGAGAAACAGTCTTCCGAACAGTCCGAGCCAGAGTTCACATTGGATGCAGCTGATGAGATTTTCTCAGAGTGAACCCTTAATAAGTAAGATCGGCACAAGCATGCCCTTACAGTGACCTTGGGAGAGAGAAATTAAAACTCAAAAAGTTTTAAGGAATTACTTCAGATCAAGAGCAGCAGGAATTGGATGAAGACGCTTGGGTGAAGATTGGTGTTTTATACCCCGCTTCCTCTATTTCCAGGTTTGAGTTTGGTCGGATTTCTGTTTCCGGTATGGTAAGCAGTTGATTACATTCTGGAATACTAAACAAAATATACATTTGCAAGGGTATTCCTCATTTCCAACCGTTTCTAGAAGCATTTTTGCCATGATCCTGAAGAGTAGCGGAATGAATATGCTACCCCAAAATATGCCACTTGGGTATACTGACTGCTTTGAGCTGTGAATCTTTGAAAAACAGCAGATGCAGGGAGAGGCTTTCTCTGAGCTCCCTTTATCTGCCTAAAGACAGATTCTCCAAAAGAAAGTCTGCTGTCTTACATCTTCCCAGGAGCTTCATCGACCAGGAAAGATTGACTTGTCACAGAAAAGGAGACTGGAAGTTGACACCAGACAAACTGTGTCCTGAACTATCATCTCCCATCTATTATTCTAAGGGCCCATTCATCTTTCTTAACAATCCTTTCCCCTCCCCTTTCCCTACAAAGATGGAACTTCATCCTGAGTTCTATGCCAACCCAAAGAGATACTCATTTTTCCCTGGCTAGCTCCCATGTTTGCACAAGGCACACATGTTAATAAGCTTCTGTTTTTCTCTTGTTAACCTTTTCTTATAGGGGTGTCAGCTAAAAACTCAGACGGGTAGAAGGTAAATGATCTTCCCTCCCCTACAATTCCCCGAAGTTCTCTTATTTATTGGGTCCCCAGAGGTAGAAAGAGACTTTTAGTAGCAGGTGCTTAGCAACCACACAGGCTCACTTTATAAATGTTTGTTGAATTGGTGAATAGGTGTGCCTCATATGTAATAATGGCATACTATTCAGAAGTTCCTGGGCGGTTGTCTTTTTTTCTTTCTGAATGTACTGCATATCAGAATTGAGACATAACACAATGGAGCTTAAAGGAGAGGGAGCCTCTCCTCCCACACCCGATGTCTCAGGGCTTAAGGAGGGAGACATAGGACGTAGGTGTGTGTCTCTTTTACACAAATGTGTGGGACTCAAATCCTAGATTTTATTTAAGCCTTTTAGAAAGAAACATAAAGTTCATTATTCCAAGGCTTTTCTTTTACACAAGAAAACTGAGGCTCTGAAAAGCTTAATGGTTGAAATCTGGAGACAGAATCTTATTTTCAAATATACCAGAAGATTCCAATATTTAAAGTACCACTCTTGTTTCTTAACCTTCAATTTGCAGAAAGTAGCTTTTCAGATAGCAAAGCATTTTGCCACTGAAATGAAACAAGTGTCTCTGGCTAAAAAGAGAGAAAAGCATTTAATTCCATGCACATAATAAAACATTCACACCCCTGCATGATCCTTGTTAGCATGGCTCTTTGAGAAGAGGGCTCCAGATTTTTGCTGAGGACTGTCTTTAAATACAAAACAAAAACGAAGCTAGTTTAGACTTTAAGACTTTCAAATATAATAATTATCAAGTCAACAATACTACAAGTGCTGACTTTTTAGAGGCAAAGATTCTGACTTGAAATATCACTACACAATTAATGCAGATCAAAGGAGAAGTTAAAATATAAATATTGTAAAAATATTTAAAAAATAAATACTGCGAAATGTCAGTTCTCTTTTCTATTACAAGGGACTCTGTCGTACCTAGCAGGGGAGGCTTCTCCCTGTCTCTGGAGCAAACTCACACCATGGACTGGGGCCCCAGGAGCTGCTGCGTGTGAGGAGAGGACGGGCGCCACACTGTGGTGCAGGGGAGCCACTGCGCCCCGTGGACACATGACCTTCCCTTGGTCAGCCTGCATTCCACCTCTGAAAAAGAGGGTTGAGACACCAAACCCCCTGGAGTTGTCTGCTAGGGTATGGAGATCCCAGCCTACTCCTTCACGCAGAAGTTCTGGGGGGCTCAACACTTAACAACCTCGCTAAGCTCCAAGGTCAGTGTGGCAAGCCACCAAGTGAAATCCCAGATCATCCAGAACTTTCCAGGGCAGCAGGCAGAGATTTAAGAACAGCCCTGCGCTAGGCAATGCGAAGCTTACATTTTTATTTTTTAAGGTGCGCTTTCTCTTAAGCTAAATTCCAATGTGCTTGATGAGTGTTGATGCCAGAGGTATTGTCCAGCTTGATGACTGTCTGATGCGGGGGTTATTCCCGTTACAGGATTCCATTACATACACTAATATTCCAAAAGACGGCTTCTGATAAGAGGGCAGAGGAAAAGATCCACCAGTTTCTCTGAGAGGGTTCATGAGATCCTTGTAAGCACATCTCTGCTACTATGTGAAGGTCAGTCTCAAATCAGGTAATTATAATGTGTGAACATATTTAGAAATCCTGGCATGTGATTGGATTTTCAAAGTGTTTGGGTGGAAGGAAAAAAGGGAGATGTGAGATCCTAAAATATGAACCAGGGATTGTTGGAGGGAAACATTTCATATGGAATTGTTCATGTCCGTCCCGCCACTGATTTCGCCATGGGAAAGGCCTACGGCCCATATCCCTAAGGCAGGAGAGCTGTCATCCACACAATACACGAAGTGGTATTTACTCTATTCTAGGCACTGTGCTAGGAACTAAGGGTAAACAAGTGAATCAAATTTATCATCCTTACCTTCACAGAGCTTTTAGTCTAGTGGGGGGAAAGTAAAATGATGAAATGCTAAGACAGAAAAGTATGGACAGATATCAGAGGGCATAAAACAGGAAGGCAGGTGTTAGGTAAGACACCCTTGAGTCTTTGAGCAGAGAGACCCTAGGAGGAATTAACACGGTGAAGGGCAGAGAGGAGAAAGGACAGAATGTGCAAAGGTCCTGAGGTGAAAGGGAGACTGGAATTTTGATCAGAGTTCATAATGCATTGGTAGTTGGGGTAGGGGGTGTAAGGTAGTGGGAGTGAAAGGCAGAGGTCAAATCAGGTAAGTCACTGTAGGATTTTAATCTTTCTAAATGACGCTGAAAAGTCACTGAAGGATTTTAACCTGAGAGAGACATGATCTTGCCTTCAGTCGTTTCATGGGTACAGTAATAGGTGGTGGTACCACTTTCAGGGGGTGAGCTCCTAGTCCTAGGGTCCTTTGAAAAATGGCTCACCCAAGTCCTTGTCAGCATGAGGGTGTAGCTTAATTCTTTCTTATTTACTTTAGGGGAAAGATGAAAAGATTGTTTTTAAAACTAAGACCTTCATCTTCCATTTATGTAAAAGAACACTCTTCTAAACATGAGAAAAAGTTGCTAATCTTTACCCACAATAACAGAGATTTATAAAAGTGAAGTGATCCTGGAGTCTATATATAATTTCTACAATTATCTGGGCAGTAAGATCCCAGAAATGTAGATTTGTAATTCATTTTTTTTGTTTACGATGCACAATCTTCCTTTTTGTAAAATATCTTTTAAAGATTTATTTATTTCAGGGAGGGGGAGAGAGAGAGAGGGAGCAGGAGCAGAAGTGCACTGAGGGGGAGGGAAAAAGAGAATCTATAGCTGACTCCGTGCTGAGCCTGCCACAGGGCTCAACTTCATGACCCTGAGATCACCACCCAAGCTGAAACCAAGAGTCAGATGCCCACCCCACTCTGCCACCCAGGCACCCCTGATGCACAATCATTCTTAAAAGCATTATGTGACTCAAACTCGTAGAAATTATTGTCCGAATGTGCCCTTGCCCTGCTATGATTCCACCAAACTTGTAGAACTGGCCTGATTTCCTTACTGCAAATAAAACTTTATGCTGCTATAGCTTTTTTTTTTTTTTGACAATCCCTAAATTATCCTCCACTGTTATATTTAAAAGCACTTGAGAAAATAACCTGCCATTTATGGGAAACTGGTCCCCAACCAGAGGGTGGGCTGAAACCAGTGTTAGCATGGCTAGGTTATTTAAATTTCTTTTAGACTCCCATTGGATTTGTAAACTTGGATACATCTGTTTGCGTGTTTGTTTTTAAACATTTCTGCATCTAATTCTTCCCTTGCAAAATGGGTACAATAACGTTTCTCTCTCTGGGGCTTTGTGATAATTGACCAAAAATACAGATTAAGTGCCTTGCATGGAGTTTCCCATGTAGAGCCACACAATTTTACAAAGTTATTATTTGCTGCTCCTTTCGGGGACTACGAAGCACATACCTTTAGTGATTTCCAGTGAATTTAGATAGGGAGGCAGATTTTTGGATGGCTCAATGATTCTTTTTAAAGAGATAGGACATCCGTGCGTTCAGTTTTGTTGCACTTTTGAAACGCTAATGCTTTATGAAATATTAACCGAAGTACTCTGTGTCTTCTCCTAGAATCCTCCCATTTTATTCTGGATTTGTCCCTGCATTACTTTCAAAGTCTGAAGATGACTGTTCCTTATATGCATCTATTCAGGTGGAGAGTTTTTTTTTTTTTTCCTTGTGTCCTCTGCTGACATCTCATGGATTCCCTATGTCAGAACTTTGAAAAAAGAAATCTGCTTTAAATTTTGAAATGTGACTGCTTAACACTGGCAGTCATGTTTTGACATTCAAAAAATGTGAAAAAAAGAAGGATTTTATTTCCTAAATACAGAAGGGAAAATTGTTTCAATTATTTGCGTGACAACGGGTCTGCTTTTAAGTTCGTTTCAGTTTCTGGTGATAAAGATGCTGGGACACGAAGACTGCAAGCAGTGTAGTGTAAAGACTCCCTTGTAAGAAGGCTGCGCTTTGAACGCGGGGGTGGGGCGTGGGGGGAGCGGTTGGCGCTGCAAGCTCTCTCAGATCCAGAAGGAGATCCCGCTCCCTTTCCTTCCCTTTCCTTCCCTTTCCTAACCACAACCCGTCCTGTAATTAGCGGAGCAAGTCAATCCGAGCTAGGCAAATCACTGGCTTTTCACGAAATAATTATATTTCTGTTGCTCTCGGACATGTGCATCTCTAAGCCTGAAAAACAGAGAGATGTTTTTCTTCTTCGTGACCGGGGGCAGGGAGAAAAAAGGGGGAAGCGATGGGGGTACATACGGGGAGTGAGAGCAGGGCAAGGTGGAGGGAGAAAGGAAAGGGCTCCGTGGGAGCGTGGGAACACGGAGTCCCGCACAGGCAGTTTCAGCGCGCAGACAGAATGCCCCGTACTGTACGCTATGTGATAACCCTAAGAAGGGGAACAAAATGAGGCTTTTCTCAACTTTCTGTATCCTCTAGAGCTCCACAGTGTGTCCCGGCCTCCGCAGCTCCCGGGCCGGGCGGGGAGCTCGCCCACCCCGGCGGGGCCCGGCTTCCCTTCCCGACCCCGAGCCAGCCGCGCCTCCGCGCGTGCCCAGCACACCCCGCGTCCCCTCGTAGGAGCCTGCGGGGGAAAGGGCGCGACGCGTGGGTCGCGCCGGCCCCTTCGCTGGAGGGACGCCCGACGCTGCCTCCGGGGCGGGGACAGCTCCGGCCACCTTGCGCGATTCCGCCCCGAGCTGGCTGGTTCCGGGGGTGGGGGGTCTGGGCGCGCGGTGCTGGCGAGAGGGGAGCGCGGCCCCGCGTCGCCCGCGGGCTCGGGCAGGTGCGCGGCCGCGTCGGCCCCGTGCTCGC
>NC_048221.1:64379307-64391481 GCF_002007445.2 Ailuropoda melanoleuca | reverse complement strand
CTCTGCCCCGCACTGTGCGCGGCCAAGCGGGCGGCGCTGCCCGGGAGCGATGCGCTGAGCGCACTGAGGGCCGAGCGCGGGGCTCGCCGGCGGCGCGGGGAGTCGACCCCATGGAGCTCGCGGGCACCGGGCGGAGCTTGCGGGCGCCGCCGCCGCTGCTGCTGCTGTTGCTCCTGCAGGTGGCGGGGCCGGCGGGCACCTTGGCCGAGACCCTGCTGGACGCGTCGAGGGCCATGGGCGCCAGCTCCAGCCCGCCCAGTCCCGCGAGCGTGGTGGCTCCCGGAACGACGCCGTTCGAGGAGAGTCGACTGCCAGTGTTCACCCTGGATTACCCCCACGTGCAGATCCCTTTCGAGATCACCCTGTGGATCCTGCTGGCCTCCCTGGCTAAGATTGGTGAGCGAGCTGGACCCACCAGCTGGGGTGAGGGCGATCTGGTGGGGAAGCGTGGGTGGGCGTCCAAGTCGGCGAGGTGACCTCTGGGTCGTGGCCACCACCCCGTGGATCAGGGCAGGGGCGACAAAGCAGCTTCTGTTAGAAAGGGACCTTGGGAGGAGCATTTTCATGCTTTGGTTCTTAAGTGGACATTGGCCTTGAAGTAGCCGTAGACTATTAGCCCATGTGAACTCAGCGACTTGCTGCTTACTTTTGCTTCAGCCCGACTGGTACAGTGCTCTGCCAAAGCAGAGACCTGTTTACTGAGGGAGGAGGCGAGTGGGCTGGGGTTTATTCCTATCTGTCATTGGGAGAGAGGCGCAGGCTAGCACGGAGGCTAAAACAGTTAAAGCCCTGGATGCTCTGAGGAGAGAGAGGCGCCTTGGCCATGACACAGACCCTGCCGTGCACCTGACTAATGAAGTGCCTGGGAGGGGACCAGGGACAACTGAGTGCTTGCAGCTGCGACAGGAACACCCTGTCTCCTCCCTCCTTTGCGCTGAGGCTGTCACTCTCCAGGAAGCTTTTTCTTAGGCAACTGAGGCCAGTGAAGTGAGATGCATATTTAAAGATCATTAACCCACTTTTCAAACTATCTCTTTAACTCTCATTTGGAAAGCAGAAGCTCAGAATGTATTTTCTCATCTTCATCCCCCCCCCACATAAGCTTTTGTTGTGATCATGGGGCTTTCCATTATTTTTACTTTATATTTTAAATACTTTTTTATTTTAAAATATGTCAACTACTGTTGTAAAGATTCAGAGAAGTTATTAGGTCAAAAGAACGTTGGCATTACTGCATACATCTTCAATTTTTGTCCTGGGAAAGATCTTGACTTGTACTGTGAGGCAGGTCTCCACAAAGGATGAAGACCCCTTGCCTGCCATCCTCCAGCTTTTTGATTGGTGGGAGAAGTGCCACACACACCGGTGACTGTCATACAGGAAAGTGCTAAGTAGTGTGACAAACTCAGAAAAGATAATATGGCGGCAGCGTAGGGAGGTAGAAATCACTTTCTCACGCAAGGGAAGCATTTAGATGGGGCTTTCAAGGATGACCAGGATATGGTCCCTTGGGGATGAAAGGGAACAACGTTCCAGAGAGGAATACACAGAGGCATAAATTGGGGGGAAAACACAAAGCAGGCAGAAGAGATAGTTTGTATGAGGGTGGAAGTTGGGGAAGGTAAGCCGGATGTCAGATTAAATTAATTAGATTCTATTAATGATGACCAAAGGAGGCACATGCTGTTTAATGACTCTGGAGTCTGCAGTTGCCTGGCTTTGACATGGTTGTACTAGTTGCGTGTTTTAATTCCACCTGATAAATGGAAGCAGAGGAAATGGATTTCCCCATCTATCCAGTAGGTGTGTACATTTGCATAAATTTGTTGCCCGTAATAATAAACTCAGGTGCTCTCTCCCCACATGGTCCTCACAACAACACTGCCGTGTGGGAAGGACAGATATGAATACCCCCCACCCCTTGGTGGAGGTGGAAACTGAAACTCCAGAGAGTTGACGTGAGTTGCCCACAGACACACAAAGTGGGGAGCCAAATGCAGGCTCTGTTGACTCTCTCTCTCCCAGCCTCCATCACTGGCCTGGTGCTTTTGTGCCCTGTTTCCATTACTGCTTCTTGGTTGCCATTTCTATTCAATTACAATTTTTTTTTTGTTGTTCTTCACTCCTGATTATTTTAATCTAATTAATTACACTAATAACAGCCGCTGGTAGGCACTTAAGTTCATTATCTCTAATTTTCACAACCGTCCTGGGTAGGTATGATTACCCGTTTTCCTCTACAGGGAAGCAGAAGTGGGGAGGTTACCTTGCGCGTGGGTTGGGAGCCAGAATTCCAGCCAGCTCTGTCTGATGTCTCATCTTTGTGTCTGTCCTGGAGGCCTGTTTTGTCAGGAGGATTAAATGAGACGACCTGTGTTTAACATTCTTAGAAAATCCTAGGCACGGAGTAAGTGCTGAATATTGCCATCATGAGTCGGAGTGGAAGAGGGGTGACCGTAGCCTTACACAGTTCTCTGGCACTGTGTCTCTTTTTCCACTGTGCTGGGCTACCTCCTGCCTTTCTCTGTTTCTGTTTTAGACTCAGCCTTTTCCAAGTGCTCTTCTTTGCTTTTTCGTACTTGTTCTTTTTCTATCATGATTTGTTCATCTTGTTGGACCTTACTCTGTTAATTGTGTGGTATTTTATTAAAATGCTTGTATGAGTTTGTAGGTGTATTGATCTACCCATGGGCAGTATTTTTTTTTTTAAAATCCAGATGTATTTATATTCCCTGGCACTTACTGTTCCCCCAATCGGTTAACCCCCCCCCCCAATTCTCAGCTTCACTGGCTACCATCTCCTCTTTCTCTCCTTCATCTATGGTGGCACAGGAATGGAAATGCAGACAGATGTTTTTGTCTTCTAACCAGAAGGGTCTGAGCAGTGAGAGACCCGAGTAGAGACTGCCATGGGTGGGGTGAAGGATATAGTTCCCAGAGCAGAAAGTGTGGTTTTAGAGTCCCAAAAGCTGGTGCTTGGGGTCTTTCCTAGGTTCTTGCTGTATATAGTCCAGCCCTGTCCTCTTGCTGCAGCTCTGTTGGTCCTTAGAGGAGCCTGGAAATGCCCCGATACCCCCTACTGTCTCCCCCAGGCCCTAAACTTTCTGTTGGCTTTGGGGAAGACTGTCCTTATATTGTGGGAGGCCTTTCCAGCCCATTCAGCAGTATCTAGTCATTCAAATTCTATTTTAACTTTTGCACTGGAGAAACTGTTATTTTGGGGTGACTTGTATGACTTCATTTGCTCATATTTGGGGCAGGATGATGAATTGAGCCGTGCAGGGGACTTAAGGTGATGAGATAACAGGTGTGCTAACTCATGCAAAATGCCATGGTTTCTATTTGGGGCACCTTTATGCCGTGAACCCAGTGTACCTGAACTTACCTGCCACAGAGAACATGGAGACACATTGCCAGTGATTAATCTAAACAAAAGTAACAGGTTGCCCCAAATGGAGGTTCCTAATCACATCCGTAGGAGGTTTAAATCATGGTGAGTTCAGAGTAGTTTGCTAGATTACAGCACAATATAACCTTAGAAATATTGCAGTCAGAAGTGAGCAAGTGCATTTTTGGCAGAGTGTCGGATGAGTCAACTTTGCACTGTTTTTACACGATTATCGGGGAAACTCCATTTCTCAATTATTTGGTTAAAAAGAAAGTTCTGTAGTCATGATGATGCTGTGAATGCATATGTAAAGTAGGTTAAATAAATAAAAGAACATAGAATTTAGTACAACTTTGAATAGTTTTTTTTAATTTTATTATTATATTATGTTAGTCACCATACAGTACATCCCCGGATTCCGATGCAAAGTTCGATGCTTCAATTAGTTGCGTATAACACCCAGTGCACCATGCAATACGTGCCCTCCTTACTACCCATCACCAGTCTATCCCATTCCCCCACCCCCTCCCCTCTGAAGTCTTCAGTTTGTTTCTCATAGTCCATAGTCTCTCATGTTTCATTCCCCCTTCTGATTACCCCCCTTTTCTTTATCCCTTTCTTCCCCTACCGATCCTCCTAGTTCTTATGTTCCATAGATGAGAGAAATCATATGATAATTGTCTTTCTCTGCTTGACTTATTTCACTTAGCATTATCTCCTCCAGTGCCGTCCATGTTGCAGCAAATGTTGAGAATTCGTTCTTTCTGATAGCTGAGTAATATTCCATTGTATATATGGACCACAGCTTCTTAATCCAGTCATCTGTTGAAGGGCATCTCGGCTCCTTCCATGATTTGGCTATTGTGGACAATGCAGCTATGAACATTGGGGTGCATATGGCCCTTCTCTTTACTACGTCTGTATCTTTGGGGTAAACACCCAGTAGTGCAATGGCTGGGTCATAGGGTAGTTCAATTTTTAACTTTTTAAGGGACCTCCACACTGTTTTCCAGAGTGGCTGTACCAACTTGCATTCCCACCAACAATGTAGGAGGGATCCCCTTTCTCCACATCCTCTCCAACAATTGTTGTTTCTTGCCTTGTCTATCTTTGCCATTCTAACTGGCGTAAGGTGGTATCTCAGTGTGGTTTTGATTTGAATTTCCCTGATGGCTAATGATTTTGAACATTTTTTCATGTGTCTGTTAGCCATTTGTATGTCTTCATTGGAAAAGTGTCTGTTCATATCTTCTGCCCATTTTTTGATTTATTTGTTTCTCGTGTATTGAGTTTTTAAAAATTTGACAAGAAACATTTCCCAGTTTGTTTTTCGCTTAGATCTATATACATATGAACTTGTATTGTTCTTTAATTTTGAATATTTATATTTTGAATAACTTGATTTTTTTTAACAGCTACAAGTGCACACCTTGCTTGGGTAAATGCTGTACACAGGGATGGAGTTCTGCAGCTTATAATAATAGGTAGCCAAAGAATTAAGAAGAGTAAAACTTCCTGGAGTGTTCTAAGATGGTCTTCTCTGATTTCCTTGCCCATAGAGTGGATCAGTGGGATTTGTCCTATACTGGGTGAACTTGGGCATGTGTTCTACCTCTCTTCAAAGTTCAGGGACAGAGCACTGGGTCCCTGCTGTTTAAAGCAACAGAACTCCCTTCTTTGTCAGTGGTTCCCCAGATGTCCCCTCACTTATCTTGTAGTCTTGAGCTGGCCTGTTTCCCTCTTCCAGGTGTCAGCATGCCCTTTTCATTTCCTTTACCCTTAAACTTGGGGTTAGGACACAGAATATTCCACTTCCCTCTACCCTGTTGTCTTGACATTAAATAACTTGTAGTATTGTTTTAAGGAAAAGGCAAAGCAATTTGCTCCATGAAGTTTTCTCCTCTGGGCTCCAGTCTGTCCTGATTTGAAATATGAAACCAGATAGTTTCTCCAGTTGATATCTATCTGTATTACCTGAGATCTTGATCTCTTAGAAGAAACTACCCTTGCCCTCGATCTGTTTCTCTTTGCTGTATTTGGTTTTCCTGAAGCATATACAGCAGCTGGTTGGTCAGGGGATGAAACAGGGATGATCTTCCCGTTTGTGAACCACATCTCACTTTGAACACACTTCTGAAGCTAAGTCTTCCTGATGGCATGTGTTTGTTCTTAAGCTAAAGAAGAGTTTTGATCCTTTTTGCCTCAAAGTTTCCATCTTTTCCCTTTGGGCTAATCAAAGGGTGAAGGATAACTGCAACAGCTTTCTCATATTCTTTCTAAAGATCATTTCAGGTGCCTTCTAGAATCTTATCACTCTTAACAGAGAAATCTTTTCTTATCTTTTAAAAGAATAACAGGTAATTTTTCACCAAAAATGTTACTCTCTGTATCAACTTCCACAATGACAGTAATTGTCATTAATGGAATACTTTTTTTTCTAACAGAATTCTTTCACATATTATGAAGCCCTAAAATTATACAAAGAACTTTTTGTATAAATGTGTTTGTTCCTTGTAGTGTTGTAAAAAGTCACCTGTAAAACCAAGTGAATTTGTTGATTTGTATGTGGATAGATTTTCATCAGTGATTCAATTGCTTTTAAAGTTTATACTTCTATTTGGCTTATTTCTTTCTTCAGTCGATTTTAGTGTTTGTGTTTTTATTTTTCTGGAAAATCGTCATTTCATTTGCATTTTTAAATTTATGGGAAGGAAGTTATTTTTTATTTAAAAGTATCTATTTTATCTGCATTTATTGTTCTACCTTTTTATTCCTAATATTGTTATTTTCGTTTTTTTTTTACCTTGACCACCATTCCCTCAGAAGTTTATCTGTTTTGTACTTTTTCAAAGAATTGGATTTTGATCGATTTCTAATTTATCACTTTTTTCTCTTTATTATTTAGCTACTTCTACTTTATTGGTGTGTATTTTGTTATTTTTTTTCATTCCTGAATTTAGAGCTTAGCTCATTGGTTATTGAATTTACTTGTTTTCTGGTATGTTGACTCCCACCTTACAAGAGTAGTTAATCCCTGAGAAAGCATTTATAATTGAAAACATAATTAATATTACCTTCAATAATTTCAATGATGAATATCTTTATGAACTCTGTTTTAAAATTGGCATGCCCTTGCTCTAAAATGACATCAATCTTATTAAAATGGACACAACTTTCAACAGTTTTAGTTATTTTGTAACTTCTAAGAAGCCATTTCTCTTCATCAGTTTCTCCAAAATATGGCTATTTCCTTGTTTTCATTAAATTCAAAGCTATGATGAACTGACATTTAAGACTGTGGAACAAAGCATAACCATGGTAATTCTAAGTTTATGTAAATTCATCTTTATTGCAAATTAGAAAAATAAAGAGCATGGCAGAGACTAAAGAATTCAGGGAGGGGATGTAGATGAAATTGTACTTTCCCAATAAATAGCATGAAATCATTATTGCTATCAACTAGATAGCATAGTTGTCAACTAGACAAACCATTATATTCTGAGAGGAGAACTTAACATATCAATGATAAAGCTGGAAAGATAACTGATGTATCTCATCAGGGGCACTCAGTTACTAATTTAAAGTCTATAAAATACAATTTAGTCTTCATGAAATCAAAGAAATGCCTCATGAGCTGAAATAGGAATATTAAAAGAAATGCTTCTTAAAGATGGTTTGTCATGATCCAAATGGGTGTATCTTCAAGGAATGGCAATATATGTATTGAAGGCTAGAAATACATTGCTCTGTCCTACTTTGGTTGCATTGTATAGTTTTGACATGTAGATTTTTCGCTATCATTTAGTTCTCAGTATTTTCAAATTTCCTTGTGATTTTTAAAAAGATTTATTTATTTATAGATTTATTTATTTATTTATTTATTTATTTATTTTTGAGGTTGGGAGAGAGACAGTTCATGAGCAGGGGGAGGGGTGGAGGGAGAGGGAGAGGAAGAACCTCAAGCAGACTCTGAGTTGAGTGTGGAGCCTGATGTGGGACGCAGTCTCATGACCTGAGAGCAAGACCTGAGCCAAAAAAAGGGCCGGTCTCTTAACCCACTGAGCCACCCAGGCACCGCCTGCCTTGTGATTGTTATTATTCTTGCCCAATAATTATTTACAATTGTAGTTTTTAGTTAGTATACATATAGAGATATGTAGTTATTTTTTGTTCATATTTTATTGCATTTTGTTTAGATAGGCCTGATACTGATTTTTGATATTGACTGGGATGTTCTCTGTGGTTTAATATGTGGTCTTTGTTTATTTTTATTTAAACTTCAGTTAGTTAACATACAGAGCAATATTGGTTTTGGGAGTAGAATTTAGTGATTCGTCACCTAATTATATGGTCTTTTTAAACTGCATTTTCCATGCTTGCTTAAAAAAGATTATATATTCTCTATTTATTTGGTTCAGGATTTTATACAGGCACATATGCACATTTGCAGACATACATATGCACACACTAGATTAAATTTGTAATTATCATGTTCAGATCTTTAATAGAATTGCCAAGTTTTTTGGCTGTTTTATCTATTCAGTTATATGGTACATTAAAATCAATCTCTAAGATTGTGATGCCAATTACTGTTTATAATTTTGTTAACTTTGTTTTGTATAATTTTGATACTAAGTTATTAGGTGCATATGAGTTTAATTTTGTTATATCTTCTGAATGAATTTGTCCTTTAATTATTAAGTTATGAACTTCTTTATTTTCAATAATATTCTCATGGCTCATAGTGTTTTTTCTTTTATTACTATTGCTATTCAAAATAAAACTAGACTTTGCACATGTCTTTTTTTCTGTGTCTGTTTTCCACATCTATATTTTCCGGGCATATCTTTTCCTATACTATTACTATTAAATCAACTAGATAATTTTCCTTTAGATATATTTTATTAAACCACCTATAGCTGGATTTTTTGTCTTTAATTTAAATTTTAAAAATATCTGTAATTTCAGTAGAAGTGCAGTTACATTTATTGTGAGTTACATATGTGGGCTTACTTTGTTCTCTGTTTACTGTGCTTTTACTTGGTATCTTTAGTTTTCTTGTCATATTTTGGCTTAGTCATTTTTTTTCATTTATTTTTTATATATTATTATACATTCTGTTTCTATTCCTTTTGTGGTGACCCTTCAATTTTAATCTGATTACTTGATTTAACAGGAGTCAGGCCAGACTGCTTTGGCTCACTTCCCACTTACATTTTCCTACATATTTTGTAGTTGTATGATATTGTGTGCATAACTTAAACTCTCTGGGTTCAGTTGCTTTGTTGGTTAAATGGGTAAATAAAAGCACCAATGTCATAGGCAGTTGTAAAAATTAAATTAGCTAATATATGTAAAATCTCAAAATAATTTTTTGGAGTGTGGTAAACATAGTATTTACTATTTTATTATTGTTTTATCCTCTTTCTGAGTAAAACTATAAAATTTTTTGATTGCTATCTGTTGTAGAATTTTAATTTTTTGTCTTATAATTCAGACCTGCTCTATATTTAACCTTTTCCAAATTAGAATTTATTTTTTTGACCTGGTTTTTATTTAGTTTCCTTCAAACTAGCTTTTAATTTTTATAAGCAGTGTTTATATTTGCAAACGTGCTTACCAATTTTTTATTATTACTTCTTCTGTCTCCCCTTTTCCCCCAGATTGTTTTCTTTTTACTGAAATATGTTCTTTAGTGGATACATCAGGGAGGGCATTTGAATGAGAAATTCTCTTGAGCTTTGACAATGTCTTTATTTTGATTATTCTCTTGAATGATTATGTAACAGAGTATAGGGGTTGGAAATATTATCTTTTATCAGTTGGAAGACATTATTTCATTACTTTCTGACCCCTTTTGTTGCTAAGAATTATGTTATTATTCTCATTGCCCTTGGAATTAATCTGACTTTTCTGTTTGCTTGTATTTAAGATTCTTCATTTGGTTATGTCTGATATTCTTCTGTTTCCTCAGTGTGTCTAGGTATTGATTTATTTTGTTTTTGTTTTTTGGAACTTGTGGTTCCGTGTTTCTTAATGCTGTTTTGTGTTTTTTGTCTCTTTATTTTTCTTTCCTATTTCTTGGTAATTTTATCAGATTTTTTTTCTAGTGTCCCATTACTCTCAGAGTGTTTTTAATCTGTGCTTAACCTACTCATTGGATTTTTTTCATTTTAATTATATTTTCATTTATGTTGTTTTGGCTCTTTTTTAAGGATCTGCATTTTGTTCATTCTTTTCTATGATTTAATTAGCTTTTATTCCCCCTTTGATTCTTCCATTTATTTAAATTGTATTCACTTTATAGTTTTTTTTTTTAGATTTTTCTGTTATTTTTAGTTGTTGCTAATTCTTATGTTTATCACATTTACTGACTTTCCCTTTTGAGTATTTATTTCCTTATATAGATTATATTTTTTGTTGTGAGCTTAGCTTCAGCAGGGGATGTTTACTTGGAAGTGGTTTGTTTCCCTTGAGTTATGAATGGTTCTTACAAAAATGGTTTTGAGTTTTCATGCTGGGACCCAGAGCTTTAGTGGTTGGCCTTTAGTACTAGCTTGGTTTTCCTATATGATTCAAGTGGCCTTTATACCTGGGTGTGGTATAAACCTGGAATTTCATACTTTATAGGTGAATTTTCTCTCTGCCCAAGGCCATAAAGAGTTGATGTGTTTCCTTCTATTTTTCCTTGGCTATAGGCATCTTTTAGTATTTATTTATTTGGCACAAAGTAGCTCTTTGAGACTCAGGAACTTATGCATGAATGCTTCCCTTACTGGTCTGATGTCAAATTTCTTGTGTTCATGTAGGTGTTCAAATACTGGGTCCTGGCACATAGGGCAGGTGACTTGTCTGGAATCCTCCTGGTTCACTGTGGCTTGAAATCCTACTGTCATCTCTTGCTTTGACTCCTCTCTTTATTTCTGGCCTTCTAGACATTTTCCTTTATTTTGAATGTGTCTGGATATTAATCTTATATGTTTGAAGTAAGAGTTGGCTTTATCTGTGTTCGCATTGTTGGATGGCTCAGTGACATTTTACTTGAGACTTTAAACAAATGCTTGATATATAATGTTTAAAGTCCATGGATATGTTCTGCTTATAGAATGTCATAATGGACTCTCTTTAATAATGTAAGGTGAATATAAGTTGTGGTTTCCTAGTTTTTCTATGTGCAGGATGGGAAGATGTGACTATTCTGCTTCTATCATCTATGTTTTCATAGTTGGGTAGAAGAGAAATAACTTGTCAACTGAAAAAGTGTTGGACCTAAGTTTTGGAAAAGATGTCCCCCGGATTAGAAGTAGGAAGACCCTATTGCAGTTTGAGTTCTGCCATCAACTCTGTCGTATGACCCTGCCAAGTCTTCAACTACTTGGTTCTCACATTTAATTAGTAGAAGTAGGAGTATGTATCTGCCCCATCAGTTTAACATTTCCACAGGGATAATATGAGGTACTCTCTAGGGGAGGAAGTAATTTACAACAAAGATTTTACTTCTGTATAGCAAAAGAAACTTAAGCCAAGAGAAGCATGTGTTTATTATATTAAAGTGACGTGCAGACGTGGGCGTATTGTCAATCCAAATGAGACATGCCCAATTACAGGTTACTCTCTTGCAATTACATCTTTTAAATGTAATGAATCATAATTGATGTACTTCCTGCAACAATCGTGCACATTGTTCATCACCATCCAAGGGTTTTCTAATCTTGATTTGTAAAATTCATCCCTTGTTTGAAGATGTATGTATTCCTTTCCCTCTTCAATAATTCCAGGGGAGGGCATGGGAATTCCTTTGAAAGTTACGTGGCTGCGACATAATCATATTTTAAAGGTGAGTTTCGTGTTACTCCTTAGCATTGGCATAGAAAGGCTCACATGTAAAAGCAGAAAAGTCAAAGTCACAATTATATTTAGAAATTTCCACTGAGAATGAACCAGACGACACATGCCCACCCTGTGTGTGAAAGTGCTCTAAAGAAGCTTTAAAAGTTGTCTTCCTCGTGCAGTCACGAGGCAGTGGAACGATTATTTTGCCATATTCCATTGCTGACCCTTCCGCTGGCGATTCTGCTACTCCTTATTACCAGCTTCTTTCCTAGGGATCCTGGGCTGGGAAATCTGATCAGTGTAATGCAGCCAGCAGAGTCTTTTGTTGTGGCATTGGAGGGTGGAGATGGGTGGGCCTAGATAATCCCTCTATCACGGTTTCATTAATAAAATAATAATAGCTGACAAGGATGAAGCATTATTCCATGCCGGTATTTGGGCCAAGTGTTTTATACCCATTGTCTTATTTAATCTTCACAGAAACTCTGGTTGGTAGGCACCATTATTATCCCCAGTTTTAAAAAAATAGACGAGGAAACAGGTCGAGAGAACTTAGGTAACTTGTCCAGGGTATCACAGCGCTTAAGGGGTAGAGGTGGGATCTGTGGCCAGTGTACTTCCTCGCTCCACTGTGGTTCACCCTGGGGAAGAATGTTAAGTTCTTGGCATCTCCTTCCAGAGCACCTTGGTGTGCCTTAATCTTGACTGTCTCAGATTTTCTCTGTAAAATCAAACAATGAAAATTACATCCTGCCTGCTTCACAGGATCATGGTGTGGACCAACTGAAGTAATATATGAAAGCACGTTTGACTCCACAGTTAACATTAGTCCAAGCTTGCCACAACTCTGCACACTGGTAGAACAGAAGGAGCTGTGGGAGGCAAGGTGGCGGGACTCGTAAGTGGGATCAGAGCTAGAACTAGAGTCTAGAATTTCTTTTTTTTTTTTTAAA
>NC_048221.1:64369859-64378057 GCF_002007445.2 Ailuropoda melanoleuca | reverse complement strand
TCCTAGTTCTTATGTTCCATAGATGAGAGAAATCATATGATAATTGTCTTTCTCTGCTTGACTTATTTCACTTAGCATTATCTCCTCCAGTGCCGTCCATGTTGCAGCAAATGTTGAGAATTCGTTCTTTCTGATAGCTGAGTAATATTCCATTGTATATATGGACCACAGCTTCTTAATCCAGTCATCTGTTGAAGGGCATCTCGGCTCCTTCCATGATTTGGCTATTGTGGACAATGCAGCTATGAACATTGGGGTGCATATGGCCCTTCTCTTTACTACGTCTGTATCTTTGGGGTAAACACCCAGTAGTGCAATGGCTGGGTCATAGGGTAGTTCAATTTTTAACTTTTTAAGGGACCTCCACACTGTTTTCCAGAGTGGCTGTACCAACTTGCATTCCCACCAACAATGTAGGAGGGATCCCCTTTCTCCACATCCTCTCCAACAATTGTTGTTTCTTGCCTTGTCTATCTTTGCCATTCTAACTGGCGTAAGGTGGTATCTCAGTGTGGTTTTGATTTGAATTTCCCTGATGGCTAATGATTTTGAACATTTTTTCATGTGTCTGTTAGCCATTTGTATGTCTTCATTGGAAAAGTGTCTGTTCATATCTTCTGCCCATTTTTTGATTTATTTGTTTCTCGTGTATTGAGTTTTTAAAAATTTGACAAGAAACATTTCCCAGTTTGTTTTTCGCTTAGATCTATATACATATGAACTTGTATTGTTCTTTAATTTTGAATATTTATATTTTGAATAACTTGATTTTTTTTAACAGCTACAAGTGCACACCTTGCTTGGGTAAATGCTGTACACAGGGATGGAGTTCTGCAGCTTATAATAATAGGTAGCCAAAGAATTAAGAAGAGTAAAACTTCCTGGAGTGTTCTAAGATGGTCTTCTCTGATTTCCTTGCCCATAGAGTGGATCAGTGGGATTTGTCCTATACTGGGTGAACTTGGGCATGTGTTCTACCTCTCTTCAAAGTTCAGGGACAGAGCACTGGGTCCCTGCTGTTTAAAGCAACAGAACTCCCTTCTTTGTCAGTGGTTCCCCAGATGTCCCCTCACTTATCTTGTAGTCTTGAGCTGGCCTGTTTCCCTCTTCCAGGTGTCAGCATGCCCTTTTCATTTCCTTTACCCTTAAACTTGGGGTTAGGACACAGAATATTCCACTTCCCTCTACCCTGTTGTCTTGACATTAAATAACTTGTAGTATTGTTTTAAGGAAAAGGCAAAGCAATTTGCTCCATGAAGTTTTCTCCTCTGGGCTCCAGTCTGTCCTGATTTGAAATATGAAACCAGATAGTTTCTCCAGTTGATATCTATCTGTATTACCTGAGATCTTGATCTCTTAGAAGAAACTACCCTTGCCCTCGATCTGTTTCTCTTTGCTGTATTTGGTTTTCCTGAAGCATATACAGCAGCTGGTTGGTCAGGGGATGAAACAGGGATGATCTTCCCGTTTGTGAACCACATCTCACTTTGAACACACTTCTGAAGCTAAGTCTTCCTGATGGCATGTGTTTGTTCTTAAGCTAAAGAAGAGTTTTGATCCTTTTTGCCTCAAAGTTTCCATCTTTTCCCTTTGGGCTAATCAAAGGGTGAAGGATAACTGCAACAGCTTTCTCATATTCTTTCTAAAGATCATTTCAGGTGCCTTCTAGAATCTTATCACTCTTAACAGAGAAATCTTTTCTTATCTTTTAAAAGAATAACAGGTAATTTTTCACCAAAAATGTTACTCTCTGTATCAACTTCCACAATGACAGTAATTGTCATTAATGGAATACTTTTTTTTCTAACAGAATTCTTTCACATATTATGAAGCCCTAAAATTATACAAAGAACTTTTTGTATAAATGTGTTTGTTCCTTGTAGTGTTGTAAAAAGTCACCTGTAAAACCAAGTGAATTTGTTGATTTGTATGTGGATAGATTTTCATCAGTGATTCAATTGCTTTTAAAGTTTATACTTCTATTTGGCTTATTTCTTTCTTCAGTCGATTTTAGTGTTTGTGTTTTTATTTTTCTGGAAAATCGTCATTTCATTTGCATTTTTAAATTTATGGGAAGGAAGTTATTTTTTATTTAAAAGTATCTATTTTATCTGCATTTATTGTTCTACCTTTTTATTCCTAATATTGTTATTTTCGTTTTTTTTTTACCTTGACCACCATTCCCTCAGAAGTTTATCTGTTTTGTACTTTTTCAAAGAATTGGATTTTGATCGATTTCTAATTTATCACTTTTTTCTCTTTATTATTTAGCTACTTCTACTTTATTGGTGTGTATTTTGTTATTTTTTTCATTCCTGAATTTAGAGCTTAGCTCATTGGTTATTGAATTTACTTGTTTTCTGGTATGTTGACTCCCACCTTACAAGAGTAGTTAATCCCTGAGAAAGCATTTATAATTGAAAACATAATTAATATTACCTTCAATAATTTCAATGATGAATATCTTTATGAACTCTGTTTTAAAATTGGCATGCCCTTGCTCTAAAATGACATCAATCTTATTAAAATGGACACAACTTTCAACAGTTTTAGTTATTTTGTAACTTCTAAGAAGCCATTTCTCTTCATCAGTTTCTCCAAAATATGGCTATTTCCTTGTTTTCATTAAATTCAAAGCTATGATGAACTGACATTTAAGACTGTGGAACAAAGCATAACCATGGTAATTCTAAGTTTATGTAAATTCATCTTTATTGCAAATTAGAAAAATAAAGAGCATGGCAGAGACTAAAGAATTCAGGGAGGGGATGTAGATGAAATTGTACTTTCCCAATAAATAGCATGAAATCATTATTGCTATCAACTAGATAGCATAGTTGTCAACTAGACAAACCATTATATTCTGAGAGGAGAACTTAACATATCAATGATAAAGCTGGAAAGATAACTGATGTATCTCATCAGGGGCACTCAGTTACTAATTTAAAGTCTATAAAATACAATTTAGTCTTCATGAAATCAAAGAAATGCCTCATGAGCTGAAATAGGAATATTAAAAGAAATGCTTCTTAAAGATGGTTTGTCATGATCCAAATGGGTGTATCTTCAAGGAATGGCAATATATGTATTGAAGGCTAGAAATACATTGCTCTGTCCTACTTTGGTTGCATTGTATAGTTTTGACATGTAGATTTTTCGCTATCATTTAGTTCTCAGTATTTTCAAATTTCCTTGTGATTTTTAAAAAGATTTATTTATTTATTTATTTATTTATTTATTTATTTATTTATTTATTTTTGAGGTTGGGAGAGAGACAGTTCATGAGCAGGGGGAGGGGTGGAGGGAGAGGGAGAGGAAGAACCTCAAGCAGACTCTGAGTTGAGTGTGGAGCCTGATGTGGGACTCAGTCTCATGACCTGAGAGCAAGACCTGAGCCAAAAAAAGGGCCGGTCTCTTAACCCACTGAGCCACCCAGGCACCGCCTGCCTTGTGATTGTTATTATTCTTGCCCAATAATTATTTACAATTGTAGTTTTTAGTTAGTATACATATAGAGATATGTAGTTATTTTTTGTTCATATTTTATTGCATTTTGTTTAGATAGGCCTGATACTGATTTTTGATATTGACTGGGATGTTCTCTGTGGTTTAATATGTGGTCTTTGTTTATTTTTATTTAAACTTCAGTTAGTTAACATACAGAGCAATATTGGTTTTGGGAGTAGAATTTAGTGATTCGTCACCTAATTATATGGTCTTTTTAAACTGCATTTTCCATGCTTGCTTAAAAAAGATTATATATTCTCTATTTATTTGGTTCAGGATTTTATACAGGCACATATGCACATTTGCAGACATACATATGCACACACTAGATTAAATTTGTAATTATCATGTTCAGATCTTTAATAGAATTGCCAAGTTTTTTGGCTGTTTTATCTATTCAGTTATATGGTACATTAAAATCAATCTCTAAGATTGTGATGCCAATTACTGTTTATAATTTTGTTAACTTTGTTTTGTATAATTTTGATACTAAGTTATTAGGTGCATATGAGTTTAATTTTGTTATATCTTCTGAATGAATTTGTCCTTTAATTATTAAGTTATGAACTTCTTTATTTTCAATAATATTCTCATGGCTCATAGTGTTTTTTCTTTTATTACTATTGCTATTCAAAATAAAACTAGACTTTGCACATGTCTTTTTTTCTGTGTCTGTTTTCCACATCTATATTTTCCGGGCATATCTTTTCCTATACTATTACTATTAAATCAACTAGATAATTTTCCTTTAGATATATTTTATTAAACCACCTATAGCTGGATTTTTTGTCTTTAATTTAAATTTTAAAAATATCTGTAATTTCAGTAGAAGTGCAGTTACATTTATTGTGAGTTACATATGTGGGCTTACTTTGTTCTCTGTTTACTGTGCTTTTACTTGGTATCTTTAGTTTTCTTGTCATATTTTGGCTTAGTCATTTTTTTTCATTTATTTTTTATATATTATTATACATTCTGTTTCTATTCCTTTTGTGGTGACCCTTCAATTTTAATCTGATTACTTGATTTAACAGGAGTCAGGCCAGACTGCTTTGGCTCACTTCCCACTTACATTTTCCTACATATTTTGTAGTTGTATGATATTGTGTGCATAACTTAAACTCTCTGGGTTCAGTTGCTTTGTTGGTTAAATGGGTAAATAAAAGCATCAATGTCATAGGCAGTTGTAAAAATTAAATTAGCTAATATATGTAAAATCTCAAAATAATTTTTTGGAGTGTGGTAAACATAGTATTTACTATTTTATTATTGTTTTATCCTCTTTCTGAGTAAAACTATAAAATTTTTTGATTGCTATCTGTTGTAGAATTTTAATTTTTTGTCTTATAATTCAGACCTGCTCTATATTTAACCTTTTCCAAATTAGAATTTATTTTTTTGACCTGGTTTTTATTTAGTTTCCTTCAAACTAGCTTTTAATTTTTATAAGCAGTGTTTATATTTGCAAACGTGCTTACCAATTTTTTATTATTACTTCTTCTGTCTCCCCTTTTCCCCCAGATTGTTTTCTTTTTACTGAAATATGTTCTTTAGTGGATACATCAGGGAGGGCATTTGAATGAGAAATTCTCTTGAGCTTTGACAATGTCTTTATTTTGATTATTCTCTTGAATGATTATGTAACAGAGTATAGGGGTTGGAAATATTATCTTTTATCAGTTGGAAGACATTATTTCATTACTTTCTGACCCCTTTTGTTGCTAAGAATTATGTTATTATTCTCATTGCCCTTGGAATTAATCTGACTTTTCTGTTTGCTTGTATTTAAGATTCTTCATTTGGTTATGTCTGATATTCTTCTGTTTCCTCAGTGTGTCTAGGTATTGATTTATTTTGTTTTTGTTTTTTGGAACTTGTGGTTCCGTGTTTCTTAATGCTGTTTTGTGTTTTTTGTCTCTTTATTTTTCTTTCCTATTTCTTGGTAATTTTATCAGACTTTTTTTCTAGTGTCCCATTACTCTCAGAGTGTTTTTAATCTGTGCTTAACCTACTCATTGGATTTTTTTCATTTTAATTATATTTTCATTTATGTTGTTTTGGCTCTTTTTTAAGGATCTGCATTTTGTTCATTCTTTTCTATGATTTAATTAGCTTTTATTCCCCCTTTGATTCTTCCATTTATTTAAATTGTATTCACTTTATAGTTTTTTTTTTTAGATTTTTCTGTTATTTTTAGTTGTTGCTAATTCTTATGTTTATCACATTTACTGACTTTCCCTTTTGAGTATTTATTTCCTTATATAGATTATATTTTTTGTTGTGAGCTTAGCTTCAGCAGGGGATGTTTACTTGGAAGTGGTTTGTTTCCCTTGAGTTATGAATGGTTCTTACAAAAATGGTTTTGAGTTTTCATGCTGGGACCCAGAGCTTTAGTGGTTGGCCTTTAGTACTAGCTTGGTTTTCCTATATGATTCAAGTGGCCTTTATACCTGGGTGTGGTATAAACCTGGAATTTCATACTTTATAGGTGAATTTTCTCTCTGCCCAAGGCCATAAAGAGTTGATGTGTTTCCTTCTATTTTTCCTTGGCTATAGGCATCTTTTAGTATTTATTTATTTGGCACAAAGTAGCTCTTTGAGACTCAGGAACTTATGCATGAATGCTTCCCTTACTGGTCTGATGTCAAATTTCTTGTGTTCATGTAGGTGTTCAAATACTGGGTCCTGGCACATAGGGCAGGTGACTTGTCTGGAATCCTCCTGGTTCACTGTGGCTTGAAATCCTACTGTCATCTCTTGCTTTGACTCCTCTCTTTATTTCTGGCCTTCTAGACATTTTCCTTTATTTTGAATGTGTCTGGATATTAATCTTATATGTTTGAAGTAAGAGTTGGCTTTATCTGTGTTCGCATTGTTGGATGGCTCAGTGACATTTTACTTGAGACTTTAAACAAATGCTTGATATATAATGTTTAAAGTCCATGGATATGTTCTGCTTATAGAATGTCATAATGGACTCTCTTTAATAATGTAAGGTGAATATAAGTTGTGGTTTCCTAGTTTTTCTATGTGCAGGATGGGAAGATGTGACTATTCTGCTTCTATCATCTATGTTTTCATAGTTGGGTAGAAGAGAAATAACTTGTCAACTGAAAAAGTGTTGGACCTAAGTTTTGGAAAAGATGTCCCCCGGATTAGAAGTAGGAAGACCCTATTGCAGTTTGAGTTCTGCCATCAACTCTGTCGTATGACCCTGCCAAGTCTTCAACTACTTGGTTCTCACATTTAATTAGTAGAAGTAGGAGTATGTATCTGCCCCATCAGTTTAACATTTCCACAGGGATAATATGAGGTACTCTCTAGGGGAGGAAGTAATTTACAACAAAGATTTTACTTCTGTATAGCAAAAGAAACTTAAGCCAAGAGAAGCATGTGTTTATTATATTAAAGTGACGTGCAGACGTGGGCGTATTGTCAATCCAAATGAGACATGCCCAATTACAGGTTACTCTCTTGCAATTACATCTTTTAAATGTAATGAATCATAATTGATGTACTTCCTGCAACAATCGTGCACATTGTTCATCACCATCCAAGGGTTTTCTAATCTTGATTTGTAAAATTCATCCCTTGTTTGAAGATGTATGTATTCCTTTCCCTCTTCAATAATTCCAGGGGAGGGCATGGGAATTCCTTTGAAAGTTACGTGGCTGCGACATAATCATATTTTAAAGGTGAGTTTCGTGTTACTCCTTAGCATTGGCATAGAAAGGCTCACATGTAAAAGCAGAAAAGTCAAAGTCACAATTATATTTAGAAATTTCCACTGAGAATGAACCAGACGACACATGCCCACCCTGTGTGTGAAAGTGCTCTAAAGAAGCTTTAAAAGTTGTCTTCCTCGTGCAGTCACGAGGCAGTGGAACGATTATTTTGCCATATTCCATTGCTGACCCTTCCGCTGGCGATTCTGCTACTCCTTATTACCAGCTTCTTTCCTAGGGATCCTGGGCTGGGAAATCTGATCAGTGTAATGCAGCCAGCAGAGTCTTTTGTTGTGGCATTGGAGGGTGGAGATGGGTGGGCCTAGATAATCCCTCTATCACGGTTTCATTAATAAAATAATAATAGCTGACAAGGATGAAGCATTATTCCATGCCGGTATTTGGGCCAAGTGTTTTATACCCATTGTCTTATTTAATCTTCACAGAAACTCTGGTTGGTAGGCACCATTATTATCCCCAGTTTTAAAAAAATAGACGAGGAAACAGGTCGAGAGAACTTAGGTAACTTGTCCAGGGTATCACAGCGCTTAAGGGGTAGAGGTGGGATCTGTGGCCAGTGTACTTCCTCGCTCCACTGTGGTTCACCCTGGGGAAGAATGTTAAGTTCTTGGCATCTCCTTCCAGAGCACCTTGGTGTGCCTTATTTCAGACGCTCTTAACCTTAATCTTGACTGTCTCAGATTTTCTCTGTAAAATCAAACAATGAAAATTACATCCTGCCTGCTTCACAGGATCATGGTGTGGACCAACTGAAGTAATATATGAAAGCACGTTTGACTCCACAGTTAACATTAGTCCAAGCTTGCCACAACTCTGCACACTGGTAGAACAGAAGGAGCTGTGGGAGGCAAGGTGGCGGGACTCGTAAGTGGGATCAGAGCTAGAACTAGAGTCTAGAATTTCTTTTTTTTTTTTTTTAAAGATTTTATTTATTTATTCGACAGA
>NC_048221.1:64292108-64369803 GCF_002007445.2 Ailuropoda melanoleuca | reverse complement strand
GAGGAGCCTGACGTGGGGCTCGATCCCATAACGCCGGGATCACGCCCTGAGCCGAAGGCAGATGCTTAACCACTGTGCCACCCAGGCATCCCTGGAGTCTAGAATTTCTTAACCTTGGTCTAGCTTTTGCCACCATGCAAAACTTAGGAAATGTGGAATTCTAATGGTTTTGAAATGTAGATTTAACATGTTAAGTTTCATAGGTCAAGGGTTCCACCCGTAACTTGGGCTACCATTAAGTTTTACTGGGCTAAAGTCCAACTTCAACAGGCTGACAGGAGAGAAGGTATTAAATCTGTTTTGTGTTGCATGTATGTGCACATGTGTTGAATTGCATACACACACGTGCACATGCAGACATAAATGTACACGTCAATGATATTCACTAGGACATACGCTCCACGAGGGAAGGGACTTTACTCTTTGACTCGCTGTCTAGAACAGTGGTGGCACATAGCAGGTACTCAATAAGTAAGTGCTGAGAAAACAACTAACTCACGTTTAGTGATACTTTTTGTTTCACCTCAGCTTAATCATGTGGTGATTAAGGTAACCGTGAATCCTGGTTTGTCCGTGATAGCCACGATTTGTGTTATCCGAGCACACGTATTAATAGTGTGCCCTTCACTCTCAAATATACTCATTTATATGATCATTTGTTTGGCCACTCTCCTTGTAATGCATATACTGTTCTTGCACATACTTTGAGTGGTAACTTCAGCTCTGTTCTAAATCTGAGCTCTATGCCTCTGCCACTTGCTAGGTGTGGAGTTTGGGTGGGTTAATAAGCCTCTAAGACCTTAGTTATTTCATCTGTAAAATAGGGTAATGATAGTAGCTTCCTTATTAGGTTGTTGTGAGGGTCGAGTTAATGCATGTAGAAAACATGCCACCTTCAGACCTCAGAAATGTGGTTGGCCCTTGCATAAGAACAGAGGACTTGCTTCCTCCTCCAAAGCCTAATGGCATTGCACCAAGAAAGTCTGTTCTGTCCTGTTATTCTGTAGTAAGTTGTTAGAGCATCTGGATGGTCCTATCTCCTGCTGTTGGTGTTATACCTGGGTTTCTCCCTAAATCATACATATTTCAGTTTTCATTGTTGCATAAATTAAAAACAAAGCAAAACATCTATCTGCTTTTGTAAGTTAATTTGCAATGGAAAAGAAAGGCAGTGCACACCTTTTGTTTGGTCCCAGATTCCTGTGTTGGAAACTAAAGGGTGAACAGCCAGGCCGAATAGGCAGGAGGCTGAAGGGAGGGCCCCATACACAAGGCTCATGGTCCCTGAGACTTTCTCCGTAGGAGCGAGCTCTCATCTTGACCCTCCTCCTGACCCCCTCTGAGCTGTCCTTGGGGTCTGTTCACACCCGGGCAGGGGAAATGTGTGTTTCAGAGGATCCTTTCCAAGTCCCTTTGTACTTTTTTTTACAAATTGTGTTTCTTTAGGAATCGAGACAGAAAAGAGTTTTAAAACAAAGTGCTGCCCAAAGTAATTATTACTATTTAAAAACTTGCTGCCCAAAGTAATCATTACTATTTAAAAACTGTCACCTGGCCCTCCTTACCAGCAGTATCCTAAGGCAGAATCACACACTGGCTGAGTGTCCATTTTCTCAGACCAAGCACCAGAATGGTGTGGAGAAACGAGAATGAGAAATTGCGGCCCTTCCTTTCCATCCGATTGAAATGTCCGGTCTTCAGGATTGGTAAGAATACACCGTTCACGTCAACCGATCCTCTTGGGAGAATGGCATCATTCCTTGTGCATTCTCTGCTGACCTGTCTGGAAGGCTATGAAAATGCTGCCTCTGGCTCGAGGAGCTCACATCTTTAAGGGAACTAGGAAATAGATGTATGTCTGTGCGAAATACCTCCTGGCCCAGTCTCTCTGTCCTGTTGTGCAGACTTCCTTCCTTCAGCACCTTTATCACTATCTGAGGTGTATTTATTTATTCATTAGTCACCTGTGTGTGCTCGCTGCCCCTCCCTTCTCAAGTCAAGGCCCTGGGGATAGGGGGCTTGGGTCTCTGGGTTTTGTCCACCTCTGTGGAGCTGAGAGGCACACAGTTAACACTGATGATGTCTACATTCTCAGTACTGTTTTATATTTTCTGCTGCTTCACATTTATAGCCTCTTTAGGTGCTCACAAGAGCCTTCATTTGGTTTTGTTTTACTGCTGACATCCATCATTCATGCACACGCTGACTTTCTAAGCTCGGTTGGTGAGTGCGAATGGTTTTGCAAAAGGGATTTGGTTGATAAGGTAGCTAATTTATGTATTTAATGACTTTACTCCCTCTGCAGTGATTTTTGTTATTGTTTTGTTTTTTTCAGTTGGTCTTGATGTCTGAATATTGTGTTTTATTTTTTTGATTTTTTTAAAGATTTTATTTTTGTTTATTTGAGAGAGAGCGAGAGAGCACAAGTGGAGAGGCAGAGGGAGAGAGAATCTGAAGCAGACTCCCCACTGAGCGCAGGGCCCCACGTAGGGCTTGATCTCATGACACTGAGATCAGGACCGGAGCCAAAACCAAGAGTCGGACGCTTAACCGACTGCGCCACCCAGGCACCCCTCAATTTTGTGTTTGGAGGCCACTGAAACCAGGGGAGTTATTGCTATTCCTGAATCTCTGAACAAATGTGTAATTGGCAGGACTCCAGTCTTTCATTTTTCCACTAAATGCGTTAGTAGTATTATTATTTTAATAAAATGTAATGATTATGACGATGGTGGGACCATAGAATTCGTAAGATCTGTGCATCTTCAGAATTGGAATCCCTTTGGTCTTTGCACCAATAAGCAAATGGAAAGATGCAGGGTTGTGCAGAGACCACCGAGTTGGTAAATCAGAAGCTGGAGAGGAGGCAAAATGAACAAAAACATGATGATTCTGTTAAGTTTAGAAAATAGTATAATTTACCAAATAGGGTAGTTTCTTAATTTAGCTCTAGCCACCCGTGCGCTCATAGCTCCCGTCGGTGTAAATAACTGGGGACTGCAGCTAAGTGTTAGCAACCACTTAATTGAAAAATGAAATTAGGTAGCAATTACTGGCTATTGTGGGTTCCTCTACTATACTTTGATCTCCTTATTTTAAGCAAGTGGTAAATTTGTTTGGAAGGCAGGCTCTCAGAGGAATAAAAACCAAACAGATCATAAAACTCCAGCACAAGGTGGTTGAGTGGGTGGGGTATGCTCCCTGGATAACCGTGTACAACTTAATGATTGGTGGGCAAACAACAAAACCAAAATGGGCACAAATCATTTACTAACCCATGGGCTGAAAGAATGATGAATCTGGGGATTTAACATCTAGCCTGGGGCAATGGAAAAAAAATTGCTTCCAACTGTTGACCTGCATGGAAGGTTTTGACTGTTGGTTAGAGTGTACCAGAGTCCTCATCACCTCCCCCGGATCCTGGATCCTGGCGCCACCTCCCTGTCCCTCTTCCTGGTCTGCAGACACAGTCCCCAGAACCTGGCTCCTCCCTGGATTCTGTCATTCCCCCTAAATAATGCCTACACCCGGGGAAGTTTTCACCCTCAGAATGAGCTCTTTCAATCGAACCCTTCCTTGGCCAACCCCCTTCCTCCAAGGGTGTTACTAAAATGGAAAAAGAAAAAAAAAAAAGAAAGAAAGAAAGAAACAGGTGTGGGCCAAGAGCCCCAGGGGGGTGAAGGTCGGTGAAGCTGAAGATGTTTGGAACCTGAGGCTGTCAGATCCGCTTCAGAGTGGTAAAATCTCAACCTGCAGTCCTGGCAAATTCGGAACAAGTTCTGTGACGGCTCTGCGTGGACTTCACGAGAAACCTGAGTCGAGGACTTCTCCAAAGAAGAATTCTTGGCGTGTCTAAGGGCTGCTCTCATCATTTTAACAGCCCGGATCTTGTTTCCCACCTGGCTGCATTAGAAATTCCCCTGCGTCTGTGGGTTACTTTACTTGGCACAGGGAGGCACATATTTCACACCCAGACGTAAAATATGCGAAAATACTTGGGACACTGTCCAGTATCATTGTTATTTCCTGGTGCAGGGTTGCAGCCTTGGTGGGCAGTGAGGGCGCACCCAGACCTGTTCGTTTCTGGGCTGTGTGGATGGTGCGGTGTGTCTCCTCCATCTTTTTTTTTTTTTTTTTAAAGATTTTATTTATTTATTCGACAGAGATAGAGACAGCCAGCGAGAGAGGGAACACAAGCAGGGGGAGTGGGGGAGGAAGAAGCAGGCTCATAGCGGAGGAGCCCGATGTGGGGCTCGATCCCATAACGCCGGGATCACGCCCTGAGCCGAAGGCAAACGCTTAACCACTGAGCCACCCAGGTGCCCCTGTCTCCTCCATCTTGGTTGCAAGGTGCTCGTGGAACATTTTGCCAAACTCATAGGACACCATCCGAGCCTGCCGATAGCAAGAACTGACCATCTTTGGAATTCCTCCTCCTGGCCTAGCCCACCTGTAGCTTCAAAAAGGAGACTGTGACACATTAAAAGGAGGTAATCTAAGGTAATCTACTCTAGCAGGAAGTAACCAAGATGGTCAGGTACATAAGTGGTTTGATCCTCTGAAAGCCACTTAGTGGTAAGCTAGCTAACGTAACATTGAAAACCATGAATAACTCTAAATAAAAAGCGAGAAATATAATTTACAGAAAAAGCACAGTGTTTATTTACTTATTTGTTCTTTCTTCACTGGCTTTCCTCACTCTCCAAGCACAATTTGTTCCTTACTCTTGGGAAGGAAGAAATTGATCCACTTTTTGCAAGATCGTCACGCAAAGTAATTGTGGTATGTATACTCTGCGTAGATGCTTATTAGCTAGCCTCTTGCATGACAGTCTCTTTTAAAATTCCTGGGAAAATCGTGAGCTTTTTTTTGTCACAGAAGTAGCCATTGGGCAGCCAGGGCCTGTGATTGTCACTTCACTGGAATCGATTTTATAGACATACTGGAGGACTGTAGGTTTGCGATAAGGCCCGAGCTGGGGAGCTGCTTCAGCAGAGTTTTTCATTTTACCACGTGTGGTCTCCACTGTGGCTCAGGCTCTTTCACAGCCAGGTCAATTTCTTTATAGCCACTGGTCCGCCCCAAATCGATTTGGGCAGCGAAGCTTGGAGAGACTCTGGGCCTTTTGCTCACCCTCCCGGCCCCCAAAAGCCGAGGGACTCAGGGCCAGGAGCCCCTTCCCAGGCCTCCCTGCCTTCCTGCTTAGGGTGTACCACTTCCCAAACACCTCCCTGTGTGGGACCAAATGATGCTCCATCATTTGAAGGGATAGCTTGTGTTCTTTCAATCTGTGACTTCCCTTGAAATCCAGAGAGGTAATAGTCTCTTATTTTTTCTATATCAGATTTCTGAGAGCAGTACTTCCAGTTGTATCTGCCTTTGGCTCCAGTACCTATGTCTTTTGTGGGACATAAAGTTCTCGGTCACCATTGGCTACGGTGTCTCCCATGAAGCAGGGCAAGCCGGAAGGACTTCTGGATGACTCTTGTGAGTGTGTCTGCGTGTGTTACACAGGCCGCCATATGCACACACACAACACTTTTAAGTCACTTCTGAGCAATCACAAGGTTGCCAGTTAAAAACTCAATATGAAATTTCTGCTCGTGGGTGTTTGTATAGTCTTCTCAGCAAAAATGCTTTTCCAATCTAGTGGTTATAATAGGCCATCTTTTGGCCCAACATCTTGTAGAAAGGAAGGTATAATACTGAAAATTGATCTGATCTTGCCGATGGCCCAGGAATGCAAATAATGAGTCTGAGATTGAAGAAAGGGTTTAATGCAGGTGGTAGTGAGGCAAGGGCATGAGTCTAATCCTGGGCCCAGCCCTGGTGTGGGGATCAAGATTCAGCTGTCTTTAATGGAGAGGAAAGTCTGAGGCCCGAAGCGCACTCCGGAAGTTCTCTCAGCTTGCGGAAGTGAAAGTCACCAACTCTCCTTGTGCTGCTTAGGGCCCTGTCAGGGAGCTCGCCCCATTGACAGAAACCAGCTGTGGGGCCCAGTAAGAACAGGGAGGTACCTCTGAGGAGCTGAACCCTACTCACTTGTTTAAGAGATGGGAAACCAGTCCTGTAAGCTGTGGAATCTCAGTGCTACGTTGTGTTCTCATTGCTCCAGTTCAGGTTTGAAGTCAGGAGTCTAAAAAGAACAGTCAAGAGAAAGAGAATGGAAGGTTTCCTGCCCTCATCTCCGTTACAGTCTTAGGAGCCTCTGAGGATTGGCTTTTGGACTTAAAGTCTAGACAGGTGGCAGACAGTGTGGCCTAGTAGCTCGCACACACGCCTGGGGAGATGGGGGGAGGGGGAGGCAGGGCTCAGTGGGCGGGGGGGGGAGGGGAGCTGGTGGGCAAACTGGAGAGCCAGCACTTGCCCTGACGAGATGAAGACCCTTGCCCAGCTCCAGCCAGTTGCCATCTTGCACAAAATGGGGAACAGAAGGCCCAGTCTGCTGATTTTTCAAGATAAACTAAATAGAGGATTTTATGTGTGCAGACTCTTAGTGTCCAGAGGTTAGCTCAATATTCAGAAAACACCAGATGAGCAAAACAAGTAGACCTGTAGGCCACGACAGCCCATGGCCTGCCAGTTTGTAACCTCTGGTCCTGACTTTTTCACGTTACATGAACTTTTGCTTCCAGTATTCATACCTGCTGATATTTAAGGGAGCCGACTTACGCACTCGGGACCAGTTGGAATTTGTGAAGTTAATAATAGTCCAAATGAATACCATCCTCAGAATGTGATTATGTTACAAAAAGGGAAATAAGTAGTAGTGGTGACATCCTCTTACCATTGATAAAAACGGGGAGGCCATTATGGAACCTCCAAGGAAAAGGCATTTCCATTTTACACCTTGGATAAGAAGCATGGACATGGGATGGAGGTCAGGCTGTGGCCATGTCCCTCTTAACGCTGCCTCTGACGTTGAGTTAAGTCACACAGATACTGGATCGTCTACGAAAGATAAACTCTACAGATAAATCAGGTGTCATCCCGACAATTGTTCAACAACGGAAGCGTTACTTCCCTTCACTAAAGCTTGTTTTGTCAATTTCAGTAAGAATATCTGGTCTTAGGGTCTCAGTAGATGATAGGGTCCTATACAAGAGGCACTTTTCCTTTAAACATGTCTATGAATAAAAGAAGTGAATTTAACAGTTTTAAACATAATAAAAACAGGTAAGGTTCTCGTGCTGTTGTTGACTGAGCATCATTTAGAATAAACCCATAGGAGTATGGCCATAATAAACATATGCGCTGGGGTAGATGGCGATATCACGTCAGCATGTTATATATCTCGCTCAGCCATGTCTGTTCTTTGATAGTTTGCTACAAGCATTTTTGTAGAAATTAGTTATTTTACCCTTTGCATTGCAGAAAATTCTGATTTTTTTGCTTTTTATTTTTGGACAGCCCATGCTTTGCACATTTTGGGTTCTTGGTCATTTTACCATAAACACGTTTGCCGCAAGCATTTGGCCCCGTCAATTGGTCATAAAGCAGTTTTGCCATAAAAGAGAAAATCACGAAAAATAACAGGGATATTCATTAAAGAGGACGTAGTGAAACATGAAAAAATTAATAAAAGTGCCATAAGGATATTTGCCATAAGAGCTAAAGCCGTGGGGGAAAAAAAAAGCAGGGACATTTTAAAAGGACATAATTAAACATGAAAAAAATTCATGATAAAATTCATTGTTAATGTCTTCCTTCATTGGGAGAAGTGTCAATTTTCCAAATACTAGGACGCGCATTTGTAACTGAGCTTTTGTACTGTGCTGTGAAAGCCTTCTGCACTGCTGTTCATTCTTGACGTATTGTCACATGTCTGTTCATAGACGTTCCAGAGTTCTGTGGGGAAGGTGTAAGACATATTAATGCTGTAACGCATTTTTTCACTGAGCTTTGTTACCATTGTAACTGATGTGTTGTTTTCTAGTATAGTTTGCAATACAGCTTCATGCTGTCTTATTTCACACTTCCAGTAAGTGTTATCACCGTATTTTCCTATTGAGTCGATATATACTAGTAGTTATCATCCACTATTTAAGACCACCGTGTCTCCTCATCACTGTATAGAGCATGACGAGCTCTAGCCAAGACTTAGATAATGTAAGAATGGGAGCTTGGTCAATGGAGCAATGAAACCAAAGTGTCAATCAGTTCTTCTATCTTTCAGAGCAGAATTGCCTTATGGTCAATTAGTTAGCGCTGAAAATGTTTGCAAGTGAAATTGCTTGTGGCCACGATGTCCACAGTGAAAATACCAGACACACGCTTTGCATCCTCACACTGAGAGCTGCCTTTCAAAGGCCCCATTCAGAGGCTGTGGGTCAGCTGATCAGTTAGTTATTGGGTTATGTGCATGGGGGCCGTGCCTATCAGCAGAGATCACTTTGAGCTATATCTTTTCATACTTGTTTGCTTAGCAGTGTTTATGCAGCTATATCAATATTTCCTTTTGCTGTGCCAGAATTATTTTATAAGAATGAGTGGGAAGGTGAGAAACAAAAGTAAAGATTTGTTTTCTATTGTGGGAAAAGATACATAACACGGAATTTACCATATTCACCCTAACAAGTACAATTCGGTGGCATTAAGTATATTCACAGTGTTGTGAAATCATCACCCCATCTGTCTCCAGAACTTCTCCATCTTCCCAAACAGAAGCTCTGCCCACAAAACAGTAACTCCCCATCCTCCGTCCTCCCAGCCCCTGGGAGCCTCTGTTCTTTTTTCTGTCTCTACGAATTTGGCGTCTCTAGGTACTTCAGGTAAGTGGAATCATGCAGTAATTGTTCTTATGTGTTTGGTGGAAGTGAAGATTTTAAGGAGGAACAGCATAGCTCTTACAGCGTAAATGAAATTGAGGCAAAGGTAGAAACCACTGTCAGCGATGAAAGCATAAACCTTTAGGGTAATCAGATACAAACGAGTTGGCTGGGCATTCCGTGGTAAATAAAATAACAAAACTGCAGATTAAAGAAGACGATAGGCAAGTTGGAACTAAGGATGTGAGTGAAGACTGATAAAAGGTGAGGCCCATGATCTTTGCTTTCAGGTGCTTGAACCCCAGCCACAGCACACACAGGCGGTGCATTTTCGCAGCGTGCCTATCCATAGACATGGAGTAAAACCCCTCAAGGAGAATAGCTAGATCAAAGGGAATGTAAAGAGCTTTTCTCTCTATTGCCGTTTTTGTCTGCCTGCTACAAACTATGAACCAGTGGGAGTGCAGAATTGAGTAAACCTTGCCACCACCCTGGGAACATATTCGCATGGGTGAAGCAGACCCTCAGGCGGGTCTGGGAACTCTGAGGCAGGAAGTAGTCTGCTAAAGGCATCCCCAAAGTGTGACTGAGGACAGAGAGCCACATGAGCCACTCACTGTCCTCTCGAAACATTTTATTCATGTCCTCGATGGAGAAACGTACCTTTTTCTCATATCGTTGCCTGTGTTGGGTGGTACTACTTTCCAGTACCTTGAGGTAAATCCAAACCGTGGATGACAAAGCCTAGGACACGTTACTCTCACCCTTTCTTGGATTTCTTGCAGTGCCCCCTAGGGGCCACACTTGGTGCCCACCCTAGTGAGTTTTACACATACTGTTCCCTCTGCTTGGAAGCCCCTCCCACACCTCTTGGCTTTGCCAATTCCTACTCCTCATTTCCTTAAGGAGCTCCTCTCCAGTGACACAGACAAGATTAGAGATCTTGCTGTGGCTCCACTGTGACTTACATTTCCCTTTCCATAACAAGCATGGCATTTGTAATGAATTCTTTGACATCCTTTGTCCCCTTAATGGTAAACTCCATGGAGACAGAGCGATTATCGTGCTCTCTCGTGCCTTGTACACTTCATAATGGTGAGTGTTCGGAAATGCTTGTGGGTCCAGAGATGAAAGAATAAGTAATCATGTAAGTTATTTCTCAGTTTCTAGGAAGAATGAATGATGAATATTTTCTTAGCAATGCTTTTTCCATAATATACATGATTTCCACCTAATGTTTTACAGGCCGTTCAGTTATTTCTCCAACATATGTGTCTCGAGTACCAACCTGAGGGTTTTAAAAGCAAGCAGGCCAACTTTCTGCCATCTAGGCACTTTTTCTGCATGGTAGTTATAACTGGGCATTTGGAATCAGGATTTTATACATGATCTTTTCAAGTTCAGGAAGTTCCAGTTCCTTCTATTCATAATTTGCAGAGGGTCTGTATGATGAACGGATGTTGCATTCTTGCTAAACACTCTTTCCGCATCAATCACGTAATTTTTCCTCTTTAGTCTCTTGATATGATGGGTTCCATTGATTGGTTTTTCAATATTGAGCCCCATTTGCATCTGTGAGATAAACCTTACTTGGTCACAACATATAAATCTTTTCATGTATTGCTGAATGCTTTGCTAATATTTTGCTAAGGATTTTTACATTTATACCATAATTCTGCACCCAGCCCCAGCGTCACCAAGCGATTCTTGGACACCAGCTAGGTGCCCTACAACTCAGTTCTGACACCATCTACCAGGAGGTAGTGTCAGATCCCCGGGAGGTAGGGTCAAGCACCTGAAAGGGTTCAGTCCTGCAAGGCTGCCTCTTTTTTTTTTTTTTTTTAAAGATTTTATTTATTTAGTTGACAGAGATAGAGACAGCCAGCGAGAGAGGGAACACAAGCAGGGGGAGTGGGAGAGGAAGAAGCAGGCTCATAGCAGAGGAGCCTGATGTGGGGCTCGATCCCATAACGCCGGGATCACGCCCTTAGCCGAAGGCAGACGCTTAACAACTGTGCCACCCAGGCGCCCCCAACACTGCCTTTTATCAAACAAAGGTTTTAGGGGCTCTGTACCAGGAAAGGCATTGGAAGAACAAATATGTATTTCTTATTATAAATTACCATATCATAATACTCACAAAGGATATTGGCTCCGTTGCCTTAATTTTTTTACCCTTTGTTTGATTTTGATATCAGGGTAATACTGGCTTCGTGAAATCAACTGGGAGGTGTTCCCACTACTTCTGTTATTTGGAAGAGATTATGTAGAATTGGTATTATTTTGTAGAATTCACTAGTAAAACCACCTAGTTCTAAAGATTTGTTTTTTTAGGAGTTTTAAATTACAAATTCAGCTTGGGTTTTTTTTTTTGTTTTCAAGATTTTATTTATTTGACAGAGAGGGAGGGAGAGCACAAGCAGGGCGAGTGCTAGGCAGGGCAGAAGCAGGCTCCGCGCTGAGGAAGGAGCCCGATGTGGGACTCGATCCCAGGACTCTGGGATCATGACTTGAGCTGAAGGTAGCCGCTTAACTGACTGAGCCATCCAGGTGCCCCATGGTTTTGGGGGATTTTTTTTGGCTAGTTACAGAGCTGTTTAAATTATCTCCTTCATGTTGGGTGAATTGTGGCTATTTGTGCTTTTCGAGGAATCAGCCCATTTCATTGAAGATGTCAAATGTGTGTGTAAAGTTGTTCATAATATTCCCATATCATCTTTTTGATGTTGGCAGGGTCTGTAGTGACTGGTTTCTTTCACGTAACACAACGTTTTCAAGGTTTATCTATGTTGTAGCACGTATCAATAGGTTGTACCATTTTATGGCCAAATTATATTCCATTTTTTGCCATATTTTGTTTATCCATTCATCAGTTGATGGGCACTTGGGTGGTTTTCACCTTTTGGCTATTATGAATAATGGCGCTGTGACATTCCTGAGAAGTTTTTATGTGGACAAGTTTTCAGTTTCTTTTGTGAGTATACCTGAGAATGAAATTTCTAGGCCGAAGAAGTCTGTGTTTAGCTTTTTGACACACGGCCAGACTGTTTTCCAGTGTGGCTGTACAATTTACACTGCTAGCAGCAGCGTAAGAGGGCTCTTATTTTCCCACCTCCGCATGCGCATTTGTGATTACCTGCCTTTTTGATTATACCCGTCCTAGTGTGTGTGAAGACCCACAGGTTATTTAGAAGGGGCCTGTTGAGTCCCCAGGTTGAGATTTTCCTGTTTTTTTTTTATGTTACTGATTTCTAGTTTGACTCCATTGTGATGAGAGAATATATTCTGTATGATTTCAGTTCTTTTAAGTTTATTGAGGTTTGTTTTTGTGGCCCAGGATATGTCCTATCTTGATATATGTTCTGTGGATTCTTAAACGTGGATTCTGCTGTTGGTGGGAGTCCTCTACGGAATTGACGGTCTCCTTATTCTATCAATTATCGAGAGTGGGGTATCGAAGTCTTTATAATTGTGTATTTGTCTATTTCTTTTAATTCTGTCACTTTTTCTTTCATGTATTTTGTCGTTTTGTCTTTTGGTGTGTATGCATTTAGGCTTGCCATGTCTTGGTGAATTGACTCTCTTATCATTATGTAATGGCCTTTCCTGTCTCTGGTAATTTTCTTCGCACTGAAGCTTACGTTATTGAGTATTAATATAGCTACTCTTACTTTCTTTTGATTAATGTTTAATGATATAACTTTCTCTATTATTTTATTTTTACCCCACCCTATATCCCTGTATTTGAGGGGACCCTTTTGTAGGCAACATATAGTTGGGTGATACTTTTTAGTCTATTCTACTAACAGCTCTCTTTAGTTGATATATTTGGAACATTTACATTTTATGTAATTATTGATATGTTTGTGTTTAAATCTATGATTTTATTTTTTGTTCTCTGTTTTTCATTTCTCTGTTTTCTTTTCCTACCTTCCTGTGGGTTATTTGAACATTTTTTTAGAACTCCACTTTTATTTATCTATAGTGTTTGGGGAGTACCTCTTTGTATAGCCTCTTTAGTGGTTCCTCTAGGAATTAAATATATATATGTATGTATATATGTGTGTGTATATATATATATATTATATAATAGGTAATAGTTTACTGGTATAGTCATTTATTAGTTTGAGTGAAGTACAGACCTTACCTCCTGTTATATCTTTTTATTTTTGCCCAACTTGTCATATAGTTGGCTTATACATTTTCTCTGTGTACATTGAGAACCACATCAAGCGGTGTTCCAATTTTGGCTTCAGTGGTCAAACTTAATTTAGAAAATTCAAGAGGAGAAGGAAAATGCATGGAATTTGCTCATATTTTTATTCTTTCTGTTTTTCTTCCTTCCTGATGTTCTAAGTTTCCATTGTTTTCTTTTTGAGACTTCCCTTTAGCCATTATTTTAGGGCAGGTCTGCTGACAACAAATTTTCTTAGTTTTCCTTCAGCTGAGAAGGTCTTGATTTTCCCTTTATTCTTAAAGGATATTTTCACTGGATATACAATTCTGGGTTGGCAGATCTTTTTTTTTTTTTTCCTTCCTGCACGTGAATAATGTGTTACTTCCTTATAGTCTCCATGGTTCCTGACAAGAAATCTGATGTTGTTCTGTTTTCCACCCTGTAGAGAAGGTGTCCTTTCTCTTTGGCTGTTATCATGATTTTTTTCTTTTTTTGTATTTTTAGAAGTTTGGCTGTGAGGTATCTTGCTGTAATGTTCAGATTGGGTAACTTCCATCATTCAGTCTTAAGGTTGACTAATTCCTTCCTATTTACTGCATTCTGCTGTTTAGCTTCTACAATTAAATTTTTTATTTCGATCATCATATTTTTTTAGTTCCAAAATTTCCTTAAGGTTCTTCTTTATATCTTCTATTTCTTTGCTCAGACTTCCTGGGGTTTTTTTTCCCCCCCATTGGTTCCAAGTGTGTTTGTAATTGTTCATGAAATATTTTTATCATGATGGTATTCAATTTTTTTTTGTCAGATAAATCTAACATCTCAGTCATCATGATAGTGGTATCTATTAATTTTCTTTCTTCTTTTTTTCCATTCAGTTTGACATCTTCTTGATTCCTGGTACAATGAGTGATTTTCTATTGGAACATGAACATTTGGGGTATTAGTTATGAGACTCTGGGTATTATTTATATCTTCTGTTTTAGATGATTTCTTATGACACTAAGTGGGAGAGGGAGGTGCCATATCATTACTTCCAGTTGGGGGTAGAATTTCAGGTTCCTCTATCTCCAGTTCCTTTCCCCTCCCCAGAGGATGAGGGAATGAAGCTGAAAGTTACAAGCTTCTCCTCATGGCTTGGTCCTCCTGGTGACCAGGCCTCATCCTGAATCTATCCAGGAGCTCACTATGAGTTGCCTCATTAGAACCAAGGACACTTCTATCACCCAGGAAATTCCAAGGAATTTAAGAGCTCTGTGTCAAGAACTGGGTCAAAGGCCAAGTATTAGAATACAGGTTGCTCCTAGCACTTGTATCACTTGGGAAATTACAACGATTTTAGGAGTTTGGGATGAGAGGGCCAGGAGACTGGGGATGAAGACCTATTTATTTATTTATTTATTTATTTATTTATTTATTTATTGTACCAGAGAATCACACTCACATCCTTCATCCAGACCAGCAACACATTCTGTTGGAGCAAATGTCAAAATATATTCTGCATCTGACCTCCTCTCATACACACCACCACTTTAGTGAAAACCATCATGTCCTTCCTGGATTATTGCCAGACTGGTGTTCCTGCCTCCATAGTTCAGTAGCAGCTAGAATGACCCTATAAAATGGTGAATCTGATCATGACATTCCTCTGCTCAAAAGCTTCCAGTGGCTCCCATTGCACTCAAACAAATATCTAAAGTCTTTCCCATGGCCTCGTATGCTGTGTGCTCTGCTGTTTTGCTGCCTTTCCTTTTAATTTCCTACCATGTTCTCTTACTTCCCACGCTCCAGCCAGGGTGGCTTCCTAAGGGTCAGGGTGCTCCCAACTCGGGGTCCTTGTTCTTCCAACATGTTTCACATACTCCGTCCATACTGGGTTTTGTGTAGATATCACCTATCAGAGAGGCTTTCTTTGACCAGACTGGTGTCCAATATCACCTCATCCTGTCACTTTGGATGCCCTCACCCTTCTCTGTCTTTCTTTGTAGGGCTCATCACTACCTACAGCTATGAATTTTCTGGTTGATTTCTTCATTTCCTGTTTCCCTCCATTAAACTGCAGCCTTCCAGTGCAGGGCCTTTCTCTCACTCACTGCTGCATTCCTAGCGCCTGCTGTGGTACCCAGCACATCGTAGAGTCCCAGTAAATGTGTATTGGATGAGAAATACGATTGGGTGACATGGATCATTTGTAGTGCTTCTGAATTTTCCCTGTGATATATAATGTTGCAATATAGCGTTTTCCTGTTATTTACACGTGTTCTTTCTCATTACTACATAGTTGTGCTGAGTGGCTCTCCCTGGAACTTTCCTTTCTAAGATTATGCATAGATCCCTTTGGCGTTTGGGCTCTTCTTAAACTTTTTGGTCAACTTTTTGCATCAACATCTTATTTATTTTCACTGATGGTTAATCACTTCCATCAGGTTAAGACTCGAATTGCGCAGCTCTCATCCCCTCATTTCCAAATCTCAGTCTCTAGTCTCTTGGGCAGGGCTTGTCCCCATTCACTCCATGTGTGGAAGACAAGCATGGTTCTGAGACACCCTCATTGGCTGCCCCTCGCCCACAGAACAGAGGCAGGTCTTCAAAGATTGGATGGCCAGGGCTTCCATGGCGAGGCCTTTCCCTATTTGATTGGCTCCTCTCTTCCTTGCTGGACACACTTTGCAGCCAGGTCAGTTGGACCTTCCTTGCTGGACACTTTGCAGCCACCCTAATGGCGCCCAGCCTCTCCCTGTGCCTCCCTTTTGCCTCATCCCCCCGAACCCGAAATATCCACAGACAGTTATCTGAATGCCATCTCCTCCAGCTCCTTCCTGCATCTCCTCATCTGTAATTTCCTTCCCTTCCCTCTCCTCTAGTACTTACTACATCTTTCCTTTCCTGACCTGTATGAGAATGACTTGTGTTCACATCTGATCTTCTGTACCAAATACAAGCTCACTGAAGATACAGCCCATTCAGCATCCGTTACCAGGTCCCTCAGAGCTTTGTGCAGGGAAAGGGACTCGACAGTCTGATGAAGGGTTTAACTCTATTCCTTTTCAGAATTTTTCATGGACAGATTTTGCTCACCGTGTTTCTCTTTTCTTTGCAAGCAGTCATGTTGTTTGGAAAAATCAAATACCACCTAAGTTCTGCTTTGGAATAATTCCAACAGATTTTTCATGTTTCATTTATATTTTCATTTTTTTCCAATTATTTTTTTATTATAAGTCCTTCGCAACCTCATAAGGAGAGCATTTTAAAAAATCTCTATCAAAAGATTGCAGGTTCAGTTCCAGACCATTGCAATAAAGCAAAATGAATTTTGGGGTTGCCCGGTGCATATCAAAGCTATGTTTATACCACACTGTAGTCTGCTACTAAATGTTCGATAGCAGTATGTGTAAAATAACAATATATATACCTTAATTAAAAATACTTTATTGCTAAAAAATGCTAACCATCATCTGAGCTTTGAGCAAGTTATAATCACTGATCACAGATCACCATAACAAATATAATAATATAGAAGTTTGAGATATTGGGAGAATTACCAAAATGTGATATAGAGACAGAAAGTGAACAAATGATGTTGGAAAAAATGGTGCCAATTGTCTTGCTCAAGGACACACAGCTGCCACAAACCTTCAATTTATAAAAAATGAAATATCTGCAAAGCACAATAAAACAAAGTACAGTAAGACAGGCTTGGCTCTGTATTCATAGTTAAACTATTTTTTAGTGGGGATAATTTAAATGGATTTTTCAGCCCCAGCATATGACTAAATGTTGTAAGAATGTGTTAATGAGTTACTGACATAAATCAGTTATTTCTGTTTTATTTATTGAATTCCATTCTGTTCATTTTATGTATTTATTTCCATATTTCTTGTTTATTTTTATTTACTCAATTTGATTCTATTTTTGTTTATTTATTTACTTGAAAGATTTTATTGATTTGAGAGAGAAAGAGAGAGAGAGCAGGGAGAGTGGCAGGCAGAGGGAGAGGGAGAAGCAGATTCCCTGTTGAGCAGGGAGCCCCACAGGGGGCTTGATCCCAGGACCCTGGGATTACAACCTGAGCCGAAGGAAGACATTTAACCAACTGAGCCACCCAGGTGCCCCTCTATTTATTCTTTTTTTTTTCTTTGCTTTCCTCCAATTTTGCTTTGTTTTTTTTGTTTTGTTTTTATGTTTTTTTATTATATTATGTTAGTCACCATACAGTACGTCCCTGCCTTTTGATGTAAATTTCCATGATTCATTAGTTGCGTATAACACCCAGTGCACCATGCAATACGTGCCCTCCTTACTACCCATCCACCAGACTATCCCATTCCCCCACCCCCTCCCATCTGAAGCCCTCAGTTTGTTTCCCAGAGTCCATAGTCTCTCGTGCTTCATTCCCCCTTCTGATTACCCCCCTTTCTTTATCCCTTTCTTCTCCTACCGATCTTCCTAGTTCTTATGTTCCACAGATGAGAGAAATAATATGATAATTGTCTTTCTCTGCTTGACTTATTTCACTTAGCATTATCTCCTCCAGTGCCGTCCATGTTGCAACAAATGTTGAGAAATCGGTTTTTTTTGATAGCTGAGTAATATTCCATTGTATATATGGACCACAGCTTCTCAATCCAGTCATCTGTTGAAGGGCATCTCGGCTCCTTCCACGATTTAGCTATTGTGGACAATACTGCTATGAACATTGGGGTGCATATGGCCCTTCTCTTCACTACGTCTGTATCTTTGGGGTAAATACCCAGTAGTGCAATGGCTGGATAATAGGGTAGCTCAATTTTTTAACTTTTTAAGGGACCTCCACACTGTTTTGCAGAGTGGCTGTACCAACTTGCATTCCCACCAACAATGTAGGAGGGATCCCCTTTCTCCACATCCTCTCCAACAATTGTTGTTTCTTGCCTTGTCAATTTTTGCCATTCTAACTGGCGTAAGGTGGTATCTTAGTGTTTTTGATTTGAATTTCCCTGATGGCTAATGATTTTGAACATTTTTTCATGTGTCTCTTAGCCATTTGTATGTCTTTATTGAATTCTTTCACTCAGTCTTTGTCCAGTTAGCATTATCCTGCAGTGATAGCAGCTTGTTGCTGTATCAGATCAAAACAGTGTTTCTCAGTATTTCCTGTTTCTCATTATTTATTGCTTATTGCAGTTCTATTTTTTAGAAGTATTTGGTTGCTATGTGAATTGGGATACATGAACCCAGCACTTTTACCTTTGAGTGAATTTGCTTGTTTCTCTTAATACTGAAAAACAAATTTCATGTACTCTGTAAATATTTACCTTTTTTTTTTCCCCAGCAAAATAGTCATGGCTCATTTTAGACTATTCTTTACGTTAAATCCAGTGTTTCCCAGTGTTGCTTCAAGGAGGAGCAGCCTGGGAAGCTAATTCTGAGTCAGGCTGCCTCCGCTGACTTTGTTTCCCAGGGTACTTTTCCCTCTTGACGCGAGCTTGGAAAATATTGGTGGATCTAATAAATGTCATTATTTTTTCTTTAAGTCTCATTAAGTACGGGACATTAATTGGATGGTTTGTGTTTGTCTGCACCTGGAGGTTGTGCTTTCTCTCCCCAGCGCTTTGTTCTTGCCCACCATTGCCAGTTTCCCATGTCCCTCCTGGCTGTGTCGCTTGTTAATGAGAACTATATATAATTTTTGAAACTTATTTTGTATGGCTTTTTGTTATCATTGATCGTGCTGGTGGTTCTCTGTGATTCAGATTTTTACATTGTTGCTCTTTTGTGGATCCTGCTATCTGGAAGCTTCCTGTCTTCTCTTCCCAGCATTTGACAAATAGATTATTTTAAGTATAATGAGAACATAGAGTGAACCAATTGCTTTGTACTCAACTATACAGAGATCTTTGGCTTTTAAGCCCCAGTTCATTTCAACACTTTATGCAAAGAGAAAGTAAAATAGATTCAGTGGAAAAGAGGGTTGTCTTAACAGTGTATTTTGTATGAGACCCTAATCCTACTTCCCTTCTCACTAAGTGAATTCCTATAGCAATTAAAATAAAATAAACTTTAAAGTATCCATTCTCGCAGAACTTTTATGTGCTAGTAATAAAAAGTGGGTGACACAAGTACGGTGCCCCAAAAACTACTAAGTAGAATTTAGGAGGAAATACAAACTAAAGCAGGGGGAGGAAAACCACAGCCTAGGGGCCAAGCATGCGTCCCCCCTGGTTTTTTATGGGCTATGGCTCAAGAATGGTTGTTATATTTTTAAATTGTTAAACAAAATGAAAAGAAGAATGATATTTTGTGACATATAAACTAGTAGGAAATCCTCATTTCCACGTCCACAAATCGAGTGTCATTCGAACACAGCCACTCGTGCACTCAGTTACGATCTCTGGCTCCTTTCGCACTACGGCAGCAGAGATGCGGTCTGCGAACCGGAAGTATTTCCTACCTGGCCCTTTATAGACAAAAGTTTGCTGACCCCTGGACTGAGCCTACGTTGTACTTGCGGTATCTCACGTTCCGCCTTGTAAAAACCATCAGAAAGTTCATTTTGTTTTTCCCGATAACCGATCTATTTCTCCCTAACATTTGATGAGATAATGACTCTGGAGAGCGAATTCTGTCTATTCAAGTTCATTTCCCCTCCGAGGAATAGTTGGGGGTGGGGAGAGCCGCACGTGAATGCACATTTGCAAATGATGATTCACTTGTTTTATTGTGCAATCGATGAAATTTAAGGAGACTTTTGTTTTGATTATTTTGCTGCTACATTTGACTCCTGTCATTCATAAACCGTACACACTTACACACCAAACCTCCCACCCCTGCAGAGAGCGTGTTAGAAAATTCGGTGTCTGCTTTATGTTCATCAAAATCGCAGACCTACAATCTCTGGTGACCGCCCTTCATATAATCCCTCCTTGCTCACGGACAACTGGGCAGAGCCAGTAACTACCATGCCGTTTCAAGCAAAGGTCCCTCGGGCCAAGTTGGGGTGACCTAAGAATTCATAAAAGAAAGGAGATGAGTGCTTTCAAAATGTAAACGCAGGATCTTTTTAAACAATAGTTTTGCTGTTCTTTTCTGATATTTTTCTGCTCGTTTATACATTACTATTTCCTACTAGCGTGTATGTTAGGAAATATGCCATCGGGGGCAGACGTCCCCCGCCTCATCCCCCCACTTCCTGTCCCAGACACCCTTCTGTCTCAGGCCATCCTGCCTGTCTGTTGCTGCCTTTCTCTGGGCTCTGCGTGGTCGTGGTCTGCTCTCCCCATTCTTGGGCAGGAGCCGTCACAGCGCTGGAGCGGGGCAGGTGTCATCCTGCAAGACGCACAGACGTAGCCTCTGTTCCCACCTTTCTCCCACCAGCCGTGTTTCCCACACTCCATCCTTACGAATAAGGACCTCCTTTCAGCCCAGTGACAGGAGCCGGCACCCCACGAGAGAGCCCTGGGTACCTGGGGCCGGGTGGAAGGAAAAGGAAAGCCAGAGGCCAGCAGAGAAGTGGAGCCACCAGGGAAAGGCGTTGCTCACTCTCAAGTCTGTCTGCAGAGGAACCTGTTTCTTGTTTCTGTGCATTTCTTCAGAACTGTTTTCTCTTGCGGCTTCATGTGGGGGAGGGAAGAGGAAACCGAAATTGGGGGGCATTTGTGATGTCACAGGCACAGTGGTGCGTGGCTCATTATGGTTAGTTCTTGACGTGGCAGGTGCGTGTGTCCCCAGTTTGCAGGTGAGCACCCCGGGCCGGGGCCTGGTTGTAGCCTCTCCACAGCCGTGAGCAGCGTGGGGCTACTGGATGTGAGGCCGGGGGCGGTCACCAAGGCCCACGGCACACACGGCGCCTTCAGGCTGGGTCTTCAAGCCCTGCATTCCAGAAAGGAGCTGATTTCACTTAGACTCAGGGAGCTGTTATGGGCGGGCATCCTTATCACCCAGGGAATGTTGCATGGAGAGGCAGGGCTCAGTGTGAGGACAGGTTCCAACGATGAGGTTCTCCGGGGACTTTCTTCAACTTCTCTGTTCAGCACAGAGGTCAGCAGGGCAGAGGTCGTGGGTAAAGAGTGGCTGAACCAGCTGAATACATTTGTTCTCCAGCAACGATTGGAGCCTCTTAGAAAAGGAATAAGAACACGATCAGTGTGGGTGTGATGATTTGAATCCCAGTGTAGAGATGCTCACTTCATTATTTAGAGATTCTTTAAATCTCTTCAAAGTGTTATGATTACTTTTTTGTTGTTTTTCACATGCCATGCCATGTCTTCAGTACTGTGTGTAGACTTTTAAGGGTTGCCTCAGTAAACTTGCTGGGAGGGTAAGTTTCTAAGACTCATTCTGTCATTTTAACATTGTGTTCCTATAATTCAGGTGACTTCTGTATGCTGCTTTAATTCTAAATGAAAGTATGCTGCTTTTATGCTGCTTCCGTAAGCTGCTTTAATTCTAGAATGTGCGAGGTGACTTCAGGGTGGCTCACCGTTGCCTTGTAAATAAGGGCTGTCCTCCCTTAAGCCCTGTCAGGTGACCTTCCTGTGTCAAGTTATGCCTCATGTAACCACATGTGCTGGCACAGCCCACATTCCTCTCCTCTTCCCCTCACGTAGCCGTTGCAGTAAAGCCACCCTGGACTCCACCATGAATTTGGAGATGCGTATTTTCCTCCACGTCTTCACTTCCTGGGAGGCTCTTCATGCCTCCTCTGTGGATAATGTCTGTCCTTTGAGGAAGTGCTGGCAGACGCCACCTCCTCCATGATGTCCTCGCTGATATCCTCCCTCTCCACTCCCCTAGAACTTGTCTGAGGCCTCATCACACGGTGTCTTCTGTTGGAGTAGATCATAAACACGTCTGTTCCTTCGCCTTGGTTAGAAACTCTGAGACTGGAGATCGTGGTGCTTTACATCCCTCAAGTAGTAATCACCTTAGGCGCCTTTGAAGGATTGATTTGGTTGTCTCTGAAGGATCAGACCTCTGAAAAATTAAGCACACTTAGCATTCCAAGTGAAATAGTCTGAAATTAAAAAAAAAATTTTTTTAAAGACTTATTTATTTATTTGAGAGAGAGAGTGCAAGCACATGCAATGGGGGGGGGACAGAGGGAGGGGGAGAGAGAGAATCTCAAGCAGACTCCCCCTAAGTGCAGAGCCCGACGTGGGGGTCAGTCTCATGACCCTGAGATCATGACCTGAGCCGAAATCAAGAGTCGGAAGCTTGACCCACTGGGTCACCCAGGCGCCCCTGAAATGAAAAATATTAAATAAGTTGCAAACCCTTCTCAAACCCAGAGGGGACAGTGGTAACCCGAAAGCTGGTGTGCGATCCGGCCACCTTGACAAGACCCCGTATCTCTTTGAGCCTCAGTTTCCACTTAAATCAATGAATTTAAAAAGGTGAAAATTACTGCCCTGCCTCCTCCTTAAAGTTTTTATGAGGATGAAATGAGACGTCACCTTTGAAAATGCATTGGGAATCACAAAACTGCCTCAACTATAAAATCACATGGTCTTATTCAAGAAACGTCCCTGGAATCTAGACAGCAGCTGTGCCGTGTAAGTATTGTGTTCCCGTATCATTCAGCTTCTGAGGTGAAGTTGCATTTGTGCCTGCCCGTGCTTCGTCAGTGGTTTTAAGATCATCTGACTTTTACGTCACCCTCTGTAGCCAATTACGCTGACCTGGGAGGTTTCAAAATAGAATCCATCGGTTCTGGCAACGAGAACCAATTTATCTTCGCCCTGATTCTTGCACACCCCAAATGCTTTGTCTTTATTTTTTTCCTTCACAGGCTTCCATCTGTATCACAAGTTGCCCACAATAGTGCCTGAGAGCTGCCTTCTTATAATGGTTGGCCTTCTGCTAGGAGGGATTATTTTTGGGGTCGATGAAAAGTCCCCCCCCGCAATGAAGACTGATGTGTTTTTCTTGTATCTCCTCCCACCCATCGTGCTTGACGCGGGCTACTTCATGCCCACTCGCCCGTTCTTTGAGAACATTGGCACCATTTTCTGGTATGCTGTGGTAGGGACCCTTTGGAATTCCATTGGCATTGGGGTGTCTTTGTATGGTATCTGCCAGATCGAAGCCTTTGGCCTGAGTGACATCACTCTGCTCCAGAATCTGCTCTTCGGCAGCTTGATCTCAGCTGTGGACCCCGTGGCCGTGCTCGCCGTCTTCGAGAACATTCACGTCAACGAGCAGCTCTACATCCTGGTCTTTGGAGAGTCCTTGCTGAACGATGCAGTGACAGTGGTGAGTAACATGGTCATGCCGCGTCTCTCCAACACCACCGGCCACCCCTGGCCTGCATCAGCTTCCTGACAGTGACCCCGAGGGGAGAACCTGCCGGCACCGCGGACAGCTGCGCAGTCGTGCGGCCCTGCACTTAGACGGGCCCCGCGCATGGCTTAATGGCCTGTTGTTGCTATCTTGAAATGCTTTGTGAAATTTTTTTTTATTGATTATTTTTTATTTATTATTATACCGCGGGCCCCTCATTTTCATGCTGCACTGGGTTGCACAGACTATGTAGCTGGTCCCTGCTTGCAAGGTCCTGCTGGTGCTGGGGGAGCACGTAGGGGATTCTGATCTTTTCTATCTCCGAGGATTTCTCAATTGGCATTTTCAAAAGTGATGGTCTTTGATCAGAATTGAAGGACTTCACGTCCTTCAGAATTCTTTGCGAGGTGTGACGGTGTCAGCAGTGAGCATGTATAATAGACGCGAAATGACAGTTCCCACCAAGTGCCACTCTGTGTCTCGGGATGGTTTATTAATTATCTTATGATTTTAGGCCAGTTTTTCGTTACACTCTCACTTTGTGTTTACTGCTCAGCCAGCTTATTTCTGTTCCTCACCATTTTCCCGTAAATGGGTATTTATTCAGAAAATGAGAATTTATTTTTAATTCTCACCAATTAACACATAATTAGAGTTCGAGGCTGTTGTGATCGCAATGTTTGTGGAATTTACCTCCGTCCTGCTTTCTGAACTCAGGCAAAGTGTAGAGAAGTGACGAGGAAGCCTCTCCCCTGACCCATGGGCCTACGAAATACTCCTCCCCCAGCAAGAGACACTCAGGTGACCCTGTATGGGTAAACCGGTGAGGGAGTACCAGTGATGCTGTTTTATGATGTTAGCTGCCGCTCCACGGCGGTGATGGTTTTAGCTGGTTAACGTAGCTGTTAACCTCTTTGTGAACGCCTACCTTGTGCTCGGGTCTTTCTGACAACCTATGTAGTAATTATTTTTCCCATTTGGTAGGTAAGAAAGTTGAGGCAGAGAAAAATTAACTGTTTTTTTTTAAGATTTTTTTTTCATGTATTTATTTGACAGAGAGACAGCCAGCGAGAGAGGGAACACAGGCAGGGGGAGTGGGAGAGGAAGAAGCAGGCTCCCAGCAGAGGAGCCTGATGTGGGGCTCGATCCCAGGACTCTGGGATCACGCCCTGAGTCGAAGGCAGACGCTTAACAACTGAGCCACCCAGGCGCCCCCCAAAATTAACTGTTTTTAATTTATTTTACCCCCCTTCATTAGTTCCTCTCATTAAAATATTATTCTTTGTTCATTTAAAAGTCAGCATAGAAAGCAACATCACTCTCCATTAGCTTATGAACGGAATAAAATATCATCTTGAAGGATTTCCCTTAACTCCATGTGGATGTTTTTAGGTAGAAAGTAATTTATCAATAAGGAAATCCTGTTTTTTAGAATAGCTGCTAAGATAGCTGTTAGAGGCAGTTAGGGTACCTCATTCAAGTAACAAAATACACTTCATTTATTCCATTATTCATTAACAGTGATTAGTCGTTAACTTACCAGTATTAAATTTTAACTGGGAAAGTACCATAGCAATGAAGACATTGTATAATTTATTCTAATTTCCAGAGGCTTCAAGGTTTTCACTGTGACTTATGTTTGATATACACGTTATCCTTGTTGAAGTAGATCGCGGACATTTTAATGAGGATTTCTTGGATCTCCTTCATGCATAGGAAACTTTATAAAGAAATAGTAACGGCCACCCCGCCGCACTCATTCTAGGGCAGTCTAGCAAAGCCAGCTCGGTTTCCGAGTGACATGCCATGCTTTTACACTGCTTTCTCTTCTCTTAAAAAAGTTCTCACTCAGACACCTCACTGTCCATTCTTTGAGTTTGTCGGGAATCAGATCTGAGGAAACAGTCTGGCTAAACCACCATTCAGATGGTGTGAAGGCCCCAGGCTTTCCAGGGTCACATCCGGTGCGTCCTGTCAAGAGGCACCAAGGCGTCAAATAGGATTTTATGGACAGAGAGGGAGGCCTGACCCAGAGAGGGCAGTGGGCCAGATCAAGGGCACCATTCCAATACAGGAAGGCAGGCAAGGACGGAGAAAGGGCACGGCTGCTCTTTAGACGTGGAATCCCTTGTTGCAAGGCCAGAGCTTCTAGGTAGAGGGACTGTAATGGTTTCCTGTGAACGAGCCTTCTGCAGTTTAGATACCCTGGGCTCAAAGCCCGTGGACCCTCAAAGCCACAGCCATAAGATAGCAGGGCATGCCCAGGGGCTTTGCCTACCTGAAGCTGAAGAATAACCCACCAGGTATTACAGTCACTGAATCGGCTGAATAGTGGACCGAATGGACCGGGTGTTAGGAGTAATTAGAACAACATTGTAAAAAATGATCATTTTGCCTCCTTGTCAGGTACCCTTGAGAGTACAGAAGTAGAGAGGTTTTATGGAAGATTCTTTGAGGTCTAGTCTTATCTCTAGGAGGGGTTTAAGGAACTCACAGGGTAAGGGAAGGCATGAAAAGTATGGACCCTGCCACTTACAGGGAAAATGATGAGTCACCAGGAGTTGCAACTAGAAGACTAAACAGAAAAGAGTCATTCAAAATGTAGTCTGGAGGATGAGTAAAATTATAGGTCAGTGCAATTAATTCTGTCCCCAAATTGTGGTAGATTCAGTATGGAGGTAGCAGAGTTAAGGGGAGAAAACCTACGGTGAAAATGTCTCAGTGAAAAGAGAAATTGATACTATGTAAGTTGCGGTCCAACTGTGCCATTGTCCAAGGCTGCCGTAGGTTGGAATCAACTGGAGAAATGACAGCTAAAGGAGTGAAGGTCAGATTTTTAAATGGGATTTTTTTTTGCTTTCCCTTAGCATAAATATTTTAGGAAAAATTTTCAAAATTTTCCTTATTAGGCAAAGATTGCTCAAGTTCTCAGTTTTCAGATCAGTCCTGCCACTCCACAGTAGTCCAGAATCAAACGACTTATGTTCATATGGTAATTTCCAACATCATTTCTAGAACACATTAATAATGCAAACATTGAATAATCTAATACATTTTCCAAGAACACTTGAAAGGTTTCCTCAATCGGCCAGAACGAGGCTTGGTTACAGAGAGCTGGTTCTTTGGAACCAGGCTAGGGGTGGGCTTTATGGTCCAGGCTTTATGTGCTGTGCTCTGGAATTTAACTTCAGGAAGCTGGAAGGTAAACAGTAACCACTTGGTACTCATTTTTGCTCTTGCAGATAGCAGGATGTATTTTAAATTCCTTATGCAAAAATGAGTGTTTCTTGTATTTCATATTAAAAAAAAAGTGACCCCAAAACTATTTTTTCTGGAACAGAGCTATTCCGATAAAGAACTCTGTACTGTTTGCATCTTTGTGTTACATGATATCACTGAGTTGTTGCACCTTTTAAATCAACGGTCAAAATAGGTAATTTCTAATTCTTACATACGTAAGTATTTTAGGAGTCTCATACTCTACCACCTGGGCTAGCTGGGTACTTATATAAGTATTTTAAAAATCACAATATTGAGTAGAGTGATTTGAAAGTGCTTTTCCTTTCCCCTTCCCTCAATTGTCAAATTTAGCCCACTACAAAATACAGGCAGCTCTGGTATTCGGTCTTTGAAAACTGCAGTTGTCAAGTCAAGGTCAACTTTGCACAGACCAACTAGAGACATAATTGTAGCCAATGTATATAGTGCATATACATATAGAAATTATACCTCCAGAAGCACTTTTCTACGTAGATTCCCTTGTGATACAATTAAAGCACTTAACAGGAATGAACTAACTAATGGGTTATAGCCAGTGGTAACTAAAAGAATTGTATCTTGTGCTGATCACTGGGTATCAGGTTCAGTGTAGAGCAGGTGGGAGGGTATGGAAAGCCTTCTGGTTGTCAAGGCAACGTTTCTACCTAAGACATTTCCCTGTAACACTGCCCTGGCATTCAAGGCAGCGGGATGATGGAACTGGAACTTCTGCCCCGCGCGCTGAAAGTGCGGTGCCAGTGACTCGGCTTTGTCCTCTGCAAAACCTGAAGATATTGAAACCAGCATGGCCCTTTGATCAATGTGATGGATTGAGTTGCCAGGAAAATGCCTCCGAAAAAACTATGTCTGTCAGTTGCTCCGTAGAGACACAGGCCTGAGCCGCCTTTCGTGGGCTCATAAATGTGCTCGATGGGGTGGGGAGGGAAGAGCTGAGGGAGAAGGGGGAGATCTGGGTTGTGTGCACGAGCACTGTCTCATTTGGCTGGGGCAATGGGGTAGGCACCCAAGAGGCAGCGCCCACAATGGAAGATGGCCTGTCCCCGAAGCCTGCCTGGTTTGGGAGATCATCTTTGTTGCAGGAGAGCAGAGGTGAAGGTGGTTTGCAGGGGCTGTAGGAGTTCAGGTATTCTCTTGAGAGGAGCAGCGGCTTCAGCTGGGCCCTGGAAGATGGATAAAGTTTCCCTGGGCTTAGGGGCTGGGTTCCCGCCAAGAGAAACCACAAGAAAGAAAGCAAGGGCAGTGGTGAATTATGTGATGTTTTGTGGAGCTGCGATGAGACCCTCTCCCAGACTGAAGGGTGCTGGAAAGTGGTAAAAACAAAATGAACAAACCAAAAACCAAAACAAAACAAAAAACCCCCCAAAACAACAACAACAACAACAACAGCAACAAAAACCAGGTGTATTGAGCCTTTCCAAAGTCAAGGATTTTAAATTTGAAAGTGACAAACGGAATAGCAGTATTTAAAGGAAGTGAGTCTTGTGTTGGCCGTAGGGGACATTTGGGCAAGGGGGAGCTGAGATTTGCTGGTGTAGGCAGGAGTCAGGGAGGGCAGAAGCCTGGGAGTCTAGGGACGGAACTGTAGTGACCAAGTGGCCTGGGGGGAGGGAGGCTGTCTGTGCAGAGAGGCTGGCGAGGAGGCCTGCTTCTCTCCTCTGGCAGCAGGTGACCGTCCGTCTTCGGCCTTGGCTCTTTGGAGACAAGGGGTATATATAGCACATCTCTGGTCCCATCTCCGGAAGCGACTGCAGCGTGTGGCTGCTGGCGGAGTCCCTCGTGCAGCAGGCCTCTGGTTGGAAGTGGGAAGCGGCTGCTGCTGGAACTCAGTTTCTTTTCTGGCAAATGATGATACTCTCCACATATCTAAATCCTCAGGACAAGGAATTGCTTTTTTTTCCCCCTTCTTACTCAAGTCGTCTCCTGGTGATACAATACCAAATGGTCTTGAATGTCATACCTACGATTATGAGAAAAGAAAAGCTCATTCATTTCTCAGTCCTAATCCACTGTTTTCTTCAAAGCCAGCAGACCTTTATTGTCTTCTCCCAGGCAGCATGGAAAAAGCACATCATAATAAGGAATGAACCTTCACCACAAGGAATTTACGATCCAGCAGAAAAGAGGGAAAAATGACACAAAACCGGCAGGTGTGGTGGGCTCTGACAGACCTTCAGGGAGGCCAAGAGTACAATCGACTTTCACCAGATCCCCCGCTGGCTAGCAGGCTCAGAACCTGACTCACTCTCCATTCTTGAACCTTGAAAAATTTACCCGGAAGGTCAGGAAACCCAGATTCTCGTATCACATCTGACATTTTGTGTGACCATGGACAAAGGGGTTCAATTTTAATTTCTCAGAAACCAAATAAGGGTGTAGCATGGCCTGTACCATAAAAGGCCTTCATCCCAGTGTCCTGACAGCCAGGTTTCCTGGACCTTCTGGCTGTAAATAACACAGTGAGAAGAAGCAGGGCACCTGCTGGACTCCTAGTTTCCTTGCTGGCTTTGTGAAAAAATGTGGTAGGGAACCAGCCATCACTTCCTGTCTCAGTGGGCCTAGGGGTCCTTAGAAACCCGTTTGCAAGCAGATTCCCAGCAGACGTAGAGTGCCAAGCATTTTTGGAGCTTAATTAAACTAAGACTATGAAAAGACTGTGTGGCTGTTTCAGAAACCAAGCAGTCGTGGGGGCTCATTCCTTTAGAAAAGGGACAACGTATGTATGAAATTGCAGCACATATACATACAACACACAACACACACATGCACGCACACACACAACACAGGTGGCTGCCTCTTTGCTTTAAGAAAGTTCCTTTGGGTTTCATGTAGTAGCAGATGTGTGTGGGGGGGTGCGGTGAGGGGGGAGGACCTCAGTGCCCTGGGAGGAAGATAACTTCAGGTAGGTTACCTGTACTGATGGGGCCCCTTTCCATGGCACGACCCCAGCAGAGAGCCTTGCAAAGTAACTGACTTCACAGCAGCACGCACCAGCTCTCTCTGTGACCTCCTCCTTCCCCAGCATCGGTAACACAAGCAGGGCCTGTCTTTTAAGGTTATCTTTTAGATGGTATCTTAAAAATAATGTTTCAGGAGTAAGTGGCATCATAATCGTGAAGCCGCCTCTCCCTCACTTTCAGAAATAGCTTTCTGGTTGCCCCACGTTTATCGTAGCTTTTTGTTCAAAGCTATTCAGTATCATATTCAAACCTGAGAAGGAGCAAGACAGTTATTGCCACTGGTCATTAACTTGGGGGCACAGAAGAAATGTCTTTGTTAGGAGGCCGGGTGGATTTTTCTGTGGCCGCAGTGAAAACGGGGACGCTGGAAGGGGTCTTGACCTTGCCCTCTCTTTCTCCCACAGGTCCTGTACAACTTATTCAAGTCTTTTTGCCAGATGAAGACCATCGAGACCATTGACGTGTTTGCTGGAATTGCAAACTTCTTTGTTGTGGCAATTGGCGGAGTGCTGATTGGCATCTTCCTGGGATTTATAGCGGCATTTACTACGCGGTTCACGCATAACATCCGAGTGATTGAGCCACTCTTTGTATTCCTGTACAGTTATTTGTCCTATATAACAGCCGAAATGTTTCACCTCTCAGGTATCATGGCGTAAGTATTCACCTCTTTGTTAAAAGCACTTCATGTGAGGACATTTCATTCGGTTTGTGTATTCTAAGCCAAGATGCGAAGGTCGCATCAGTTTTATAAAAGAGGTTTTCTTGACTTCTTCTCAGAAAAATTAAAAATGGATTTTCCTGCCTCTTCATTTGAAAGAAGTGAAGACATTCAGCCAAATTTATACTAAAGCGATCTGGTGCTAGAATGGAAAACTAAAGAATCATCTCTGGGGTCTCGTATGAAATATGACAGTAAACTGTTGGGGTCGACTGTCAGGCACCAAGAATCTTCTGAGTTCGATGCCTACTCAGGGTAGTCCGTGTGGGAGGCTCTGCACTGACTCCAGCAAGGTCATCTCACCTAAAGTGCATCTGGAGTTCTGGAACTGCTGACGGGTATTCATTGGAATGACATTCGTGGTAGGGAACCTTCACTTGGTATGCTAGATTTGATTTGAAATAATGGCATTAAGCCATTCAAAACAAAATGCAATGAGTAAGGCATGTCATCATGTCATTCTGACTTAGCTTTTTAAATAAAGCTGCATGATTATGAAGCAAGAAATGTATAAAGCAAGACATTCTTTGTTACAGATACAGTTAGAGCATATCATTCACTAACAGATTTGGAAGGACGTCCTCGAGACATTCTGCAGCCAGGCTGAAGGGGGGTGCTTTGGATCTGATCCTAGCTTCTGAGGGTCACTTAGAAGGAGGCTCCTTGTTGGGCGTGGATGTAACCCAGCTTCCAAAAACAAGCCTATTTTATTATGGTCACACCCCGTATAGGGCTGGTGAGAAATACTTAGTAATGGAAAGCCTTTATAAGTTTTCATTTTGACAGACACTTATTTACAGGTTGATAGGTGCTGGGCTCTATGCGAGGGCCCGCGACATTTCACGTTTTGGTGTGGTAATGTAGGCCTGGTTCTTGAGGTTTTCTCATGCAGCCTGATTCAGGTGTTGCTTTGATTAAGGACTATTTGTTTTTCACCTCATGTCACTGCTTTTGTATCGGAAGCAGATTAGACTTGTGGTGGGAGAGGTCCGGTGCCTCTCCCCGAGGAGAGTGGGACCCATTATAATGCAAGCCATGAGTTAAAGGTTCTGTGGTTTTCTATTTCACCGGGAACCTAAATAAAGCAACATATTAATCCGGTTTGACCCAGTAATGAAATGTTCTGTATCTTGCTGGTTGCTATTCATATCATCTGTATGACTTCCAGTTTCCTCGCTGTTCTTTGACCAGTGTTATTGAAAGGGTGTGATCAGCGAGTTACAAGGTCTCTCAAGAATGATGAGGGTGGGACTCTGTGTCTAGTGTTCCAGCAAAATTCTAACAGCAGTTGGGGGAAGAGCCTTGAATCTATTCTGACCACGTGCATAAGGAAAAGTTCTAGAACGCCTGCACAGTTGTCTCAACGTGTGTGTTCACTGGCCTGGTGTTCAAGGACAGGAACTGTGATGGGAAGATCCAGAATCCGGGGGGATATTAAAATTCTGGAAGGGGTGGCGGTTGTTGGTGCTTCCTGCTTAGACATGTCCGTGAGGTGGGAGATCGGTGCTGCATCAAGGCCCTGACCCCCTGTGAAGACGGGATTATGGGTTTCCTTGCTCTGGGAATTAGGAAATAAGGGACAAATAGGACACCGTATTCCTGGCAAAAAGCACAGGTAATTCTCTGTGTGGTTTGTTGGTGGAAGAAAAATATCACCTCTGTTTCTACTTCAAAGCAAATGTTTATTTTACAGCTAAGTGCCCAGAAAGGTCCTTTATTACATTTAGACTAATGTCATTGCACAAAGTGTGCTAAGATCATAAATTAGCTGTTAAATAAGATAATAGGAGGTTTGAACATTTTTGGCTCTGGAATGACCATGCACACCATTACCCTATGATAGCAATGCAGGGACAGGTTGACGTTGGAATGACCATGCACACCATTACCCTATGATAGCCAGTGCAGGGACAGGTTGACGTTGGAATGACCGTGCACACCCTTACCCTATGATAGCAATGCAGGGACAGATTGACGTTGGAATGACCATGCACACCATTACCCTATGATAGCAATGCAGGGACAGGTTGACGTTGGAATGACCGTGCACACCATTACCCTATGATAGCAATGCAGGGACAGGTTGACATTGGAATGACCGTGCACACCATTACCCTATGATAGCCAGTGCAGGGGCGGATTGACGTTGGAGTGTGTTTGTTCTCAGAAGTAAGACCCTGTTTCCTAATGTGTGGTGATTTGTATGCAATTCAGAACCCGCCCACGTGTGATGCTTCTGTATGGTGCACATCATGGATGCGCGTGACCCCTCCCCCTTTGAAAAGTGCGCCGTGTGCACTCCACATAGCAAGTACCGTCCTTACCTTGGGATGTTGGTCCAGAGGACCCACTATAATGATGCAATTAAAATTGCACACCCATGTGCACTTCTTTTATAGAACTAGTGATTTTTTCTGTATTTAAATTGCACCGAGTTTAGGAATTCCTTTCATACTTCATGCTAATTACACTCTTTTGCCACTTAAAAACAAATTTTAGGGTTAATGGGAGGGAAGGCATATGATGTGCTGAGCGTGCTCAGTAATTTGCCTTGTTTGTTTAAGAGAAGTGGGCGGCCACACAGAAAGGAAAAGAGGCACTGAGGTTAGGCAGCCAGGGAGCAGGAAGGTTAAAGCCTCCCTCAGAATCCGTAGAACGGTGCAGCTACGTGATACCGTCCTGCGTGAGTTTTGCCGGCTCTCCTGTCTCCCTCTCCTCTTTCCTTCCACCCATCTCTCCTTCCTCTCCCCTCCCCTTCGATTGCCTTTCAGATCCTACAACCCTCTGTGCCTCAGCTTTGTCTTGGGCGGGCTCTGAGGCAGTCCGTCCTAGGTTGAGATCACTAGGTGAGCAGGCGGTTAACACGAAAGTCTGGTTAAAAAGAAACATCCTTCTCCAGAACGGAAAAGTTGGGTCTGGGTTCCAAATGCAGTCAGTCCTTTAGGTGGGAAAGCCCTGGGCAGGACTTCAGCATCTTGGTTTCTTTGGAGAGATGTTGGAAGCAATGTACCTCGGGCATTGACAAAGCCCCCCTTGCAGCTGTTTGTTTTGTGTCATGGAATTGTGGTGTGATGTCAGTTTCACCGACAACAAATAAGGGAACTAATACGAGGTGGCGTTCTATCTGCCTTCTCGTCCTCTGCCTTCTAAAAGCTATTTGGAGGGGCGCCTGGGTGGCTCAATTGGTTGAGCATCTGACTCTCAGTTTCCGAAAAAGGCTCAGAGATAAAACACCAACGAGTCCCCGTTGCCCCCTTCCTTTACCCAAAGATACAGGCAGATGTCTAACATGATTCCCTTAAAAAAAAAAAAAAAGATGATTCCTTAAATCAGATTCATAACAGAACTTTGTTCCCTTCTTGTGAACAGCAGGCACCTTTTCTGAGCCCCACCTTGTACCCCCCACATCCTCCTGTGCTCTAGTCAATAAGAAGCTGAAATACAGGGTCCTGAAGGAGGGGATGCCTGGTCTCCGCAGCAGCTTGCAGCCTGCCGGGATGTGCACATTTCTCTTTGAGGTGCTCCGGGAATTTCAAAGAGTGGCTAAGTCACCCTTTGGATAGGAGAGTAAACACCCAATATTTCTTACTTTTTTTTTAAGATTTTATTTATTTGAGAAAGAAAAAAAGTGTGAGGGGGGGAGAAGCGGCTGGTGAGGAGCAGAGGGAGACGGACAAGCAGACGCTGTTCTGAGCTCGGAGCCAGCCCGATGTGGGGCTCAGTCCCATGACCGTGAGATCATGACCTGAGCAGAAATCAAGAGTCAGATGCTCAACTGACTGAGCCACCCAGGCACCCGTTTTTTTTTTTTTCTTTCATGGATTCATAATTCCTTAGTCTTCCTTTCCTTGAAGGTACTTAAAATGTTTTCCATTTGCTGTTTCAATTATTCTAGCAGCATTATGGCAAAGAAAGTAGAAAGTGGTAAATTTTAGTCCTGTCTTATGAATGAGTAAATCTCCTGAGGCTCAGACGGGCAAAAAATATGGCTGCAGGTGAGCTTGTGGAAGTTGGGCCTGGACCCAATGTCTCCAGTTGTCAGCCCAGCCAGTACATGTCCCAGCATCCACTTAAAAAATAAGCACATTTTAGTGAATAGTTTTAAGTGAGACTTGTAACAGGAATTTCCAGAGTGATGAGCTCAGGCATGAAGTCTAGGAGCAGGCCAAGCTAGCAGGACCGAGGAAGTCACCTCTGAAGATGTGAAAACCATATTCTTTCTCCTTCTCGTTTCTCCGTGTATGAGCTGGTAATTGTCACCTATTTCAAACTTTGAGAAAGATAGGAAAACATGGCTTTGTTTGCCGTTTTGAAGATTCTCTCCTGATTCCTCTTGATTGGCCCACCATTGGTAGCATTTAGGAGACCACGTCTTTAGGATAGAGTCATATGAAATCACTGGACTGCCATAATGTTCTTCCTTACAGAATGTTCACATGTTCTGGTCTTCTCCAAATATGGAAAAAAAATGAACACGTGACATTGCAGGACATTCATAAAACCTTACACAGAGCATCTTATGTATGTGCAGATATATGTATATTTACATGTGTGTATGTGTAAGACAGGCTTCTTTTATTCAGTTTTTCCCTGACCTGTCTCATGTTTACTGAACATTTTTCTTAGTGTAATAATGTGACCTGGAGCTTTAACAAATCGATCTGGATAATGCAATCTGGATAAATACTTGTCTGCCCATAAGTTGTCGGCTATTACACACTCGCTGGCTTGGCCTCCATGCAAATCCAGTTGATCTTAAAGCCTGTCTAATCTAGTGTGAACTTCAAACTTCAAATACACTCCCGTCTGCAACATGCATACTTTCCCCCACACACATGCAAAGAAGAAACGGCCTTTAAGGACTGTGTGTGGTGTATAAGAATTGGCTTACCCTGCAGCCAACGCTCGAAAGTCAGTCGTTAGCTTCAGTGCAGGCCAGCTGGAGGTCATGAAGCATGACAGGTAAAGAATGCATGGGAGATGCTCTAAGGGACGGGCCCAGGTCCTGGTGCCGTGTGGCTTCACGCATGCGTATTGCAACCTACATGTACTTCCACCTCCCTCCTGTCTAAGCTCTGTTTTCCTCTAGCTCTTTAGAGCTTGAAACACTCTAACGTTCTGGGGCACGGAGATGGACAGAAACTTAATCTAAATAAGCAAGGTATAATCTTATTTCTAACAGCATCAGCCAAATGAACAGAGAGGTACTCTGTTCTATATCAATTATTACAAAGATCCAAAATGTAACTAACAAAGCTTATAACAGTTTCTAAGGCAGGTGCCAGCTCTGGCCTCTATGACAGGCTTCCCTCTGAGTCTCCAAAATGCCTCACTGCTATCAGCAGTGCTCTAAAGGGCAGTCCCCGGGAATGCTTTGGTGCACCTGACATGGGCTGCACAGTAAGAATGAGGCATTGGTGATGTCGGCCACCACCCTTCTTCAACACTAATTTCAGATTCATCAGGTCCAGTCCAGTGTATCTTAGTTTTTTGTATGATGTCAGCTGTTTGATATGTACAAATTGGCAGGTTCATGACAGATAGTAACACTTAACACACAAGTGATTGTGAATGAGCCTAAAACAACAGCAACAACAAAAACCCAAGCAACTTTTAATTCTTGTCCTAGGGCTTTAATCTATACCTCAGATTTACACAAACCATCTCTCAGCTGAATAAGCAGGCCTAGGATACAAATCTTTATACACAGTTAACAAGCATCCATCCTTGGTTATATTTACCATGTCCTCATTCCAAAAAACACACTACCCATCTAACCTACTGAAGTGAAAAGTATTTAGACTTTAACGCTTGGGGTTTCAGTGAACACACTTTGAGGAAGAGCCTTCAGCCCTAATATCCTTCATTGCTCCAGGTGATGGGGTCTGTTTTCTCAAGAGCAGCACATGGCATTGGTAATGGGGGCTCCTTTATTGGGGGAAGGAGAGAGTGGAGTGGGAGTGGAGGTGAAGCGGGAAGAAGCTCAGCCCGTATTTTGCTGTTGTGCTGTGTTAATCCACACCCCGTCATGCTCTACCCTCAGAAATAGAGCATCGTGTGATGACACACCTTCGAATACACGGTGCCACTTGACCCTCAATGTCAACCCTTTGGATTATGAAGAAGAGCAGGGAGAGTAGAGAGTTTGGAGGGGAGGACAGAGGGGACCAGGATGGTAGCCTTAGATCTCTGGTTCTGTGACCTCTGCTCTTTTCATTGGCCCATTATACCTTCTATTGCCTTGGCAAATCAAAGCTTTACTTTTGATTTTGGTGTATTCCTTCACTGATGACTCTGACTGGCCAAACTGACCTCTTTAAAATCTTATACGACCACCTCAGACACAAATGCTAAATCGCGGGGGTTTGGGAGGATAGAGTAAAATGAGGCAGGAAATTAGTTAAATAATGAGAAAATAAATCATATTTCCCTTCATTTCCTGGGCACGTTCAGGAAACAGTAAAAACAAACAAACTAAAAGCTTATTATTTTTTTATTACCTCTCACATGTCTTTTATTTCCTTTTGTACAACTTTGCTTAAATTGCAGGGTAAAACTAGAAAAGGCGGAAGGGAATTTGAAATTATAAACTTGACCCCCTAGCTTTATAATTGACATGTGTAAGTTTAAGTTGTACAACACGATGATTTAGTATATGTATATACTGCAAAATGATTACCATAATTAGGTTAGTTAACATATCCATCACCTCACATAGTGACCCTTGTGTGTGTGTGTGTGTGTGTGTGTGTGTGTGGTGAGGACTTTTAAGATCTATTCTCTTAGCAACTTTCAAGTATGCAGTACAGTATTATGGACTATAGTCACCGTAATGTACATTAAATCCCATAATTTATTCATTTTACAGGGGAAGCTCGTACACTTGGCCACCTTTACCCATTTACCTCCCTCCTTCCCCTCCACGAGCCTCCCCTGCTCTCTGCCCCTGATAACTACCAGTCAACTTTCTGTTTCTATGACTTTGTTTTCTTTTCTTTTAAAAATTTAATTTATTTATTTGAGAGAGAAAAAGAGCAGGGGGAGGAACAGAGGGAGAGGGACAAGCAGACGCTGCACTGAGCGTGGTGCCTGACACAGGGCTCAATCTCATGACCCTGAGATCATGACGTGAGCCAACACCAAGAGTTGGACGCTTAATCGACTGAGCCACCCAGGTGCCCCTATGACTTTGGTGGGTTTTTTTTAAAGGTCTTTTTTTTTTTTTTTTTTGAGAGAGAGAGAGAGAGTGCGCTCATAAGCAGGGAGAGCGGCAGGCAGAGGGAGAGGGAGAAGCAGGTTGCCCACTGAGTAAGGCTCCGTGCAAGGCTCAATCCCAGGACCCTGGGATCATGACCCAAACTGAAGGCAGACAGTTAGCCGACTGAGCCACCCAGGTGCCCCATGACTTCATTTTTTTTAGATCCCCCACAGGAGTGAGATCATGCAGTGCTTGTCCAGAGTAGTATAAGTGATTCATGAAATTACTTGTATTTATTTGTATGGTTTAACTGTCTAATTAAATAGGTTCAACTGGTGAGCTTTAGCATTTCCTAGGTTTTTCTGAAGAAGGAGCAAAACCAGTGGCCTGTCACTTTTTCCCTGGGTGCTGCCCAGCATGGAGACCATCCGCAACATGTAGTTTTTGAGTACTTAAAATGTGGCTAGTCTAAACCGAAAGGTACTCTAAGTTTAAAGTACACATCAGATTTTTAAGATTTAGTAGAAAAAGACTGTAGGAACTCCCATTAATAATTTTAATATTGATTCTCTGTTGACCTGACTAAATATATTAGATTTCTTGAGTTAAATGAATATATTATGAAAATTAAACTCTGCAGTTTCTTTTTACACTTTTAATCATGACTAGTAGGAAGTTTAAAAATACAAATATGGCTTGTACTGTATTTCTATTAGCATTGTTCTCTAGTGCTCATCATTAGGTTTCTGCTATTTGGATATTTGAAGATTTGTTGAAATACATTTTCTTCCCTCTGGTGAAGTAAAAGAAAAAAATTAGGGCATGAAAAATGGAGAAAAAATCAGAACAGAAATGCATTCCCTTCATCGATGTTAATCATGCTGTTTATAAAGAATATTTCTTTCAGAGTAGGGGAGGTTGGAAAGCAAGGGAAGAATCAATGAAGGGAGGGGCAGAAGCCACCGGGAACAAAGGAAACACATTACCAAAGATCCACATTTAGGGGTTTTGATTTAAACCTTTTAAAACCTGGCTGAGGGACAGGACTCTCCCTGAGAAAAAGTTGTCATAGTGCAGGAATGAGCAAAGTCCACTAAAACAGCTTCTCTGAGGTTGGGTAGTTTGTATTTTTCGCAAACTGAAATTATTCAATGTTCAAAATAATATATTTTTGTGCCTCATCTTCTTATAAGTAAAAGAACATTAAAAACATTGTCATAATCATCTGAATGGGGAATATCATTCATACGGTCCATGAATTCTCAACTACATGAGTGGTATATGATTCAGTTATACAGTTGGTAATGAGGTATTTTCAGGTATGGTAAGAATGCAGGAAATAGCATATAGGATATTTTGTAGTGTTTCCGGTAAACAGTATAAAAATTAAAAAGAGCTGTCAAAATAAATGCCTCCATAAGAGAGTTTCATTTTGGGGCACCTGGGTGGCTCAGTCAGTTTAGTGTTCGACTCTTGATTTCAGCTCATGATCTCAGGGTCGTGAGATCGAGCCCCAGGTTGGGCTCTGTGCTGAGCATGGAGCCTACTTAAGATTCACTTTCTCCCTTTCCCTCTGCACCTCCCCCCTCCTCCCTCTCTGTCTCTGTCTCTCTCTTTTTCTCTCTAAGAGTGTTTCATTTTGTGAAATGCATTTTAGGGATTTCTTTTTAAGAACAAATGAATAAAACGATATAATTTGGGGCCTTCCTTACCGAAGGGCTTTGGTGTCTCCTTAAGTGTGTCATTTTCAAGCACTTTTATACTAGGGAACGTATTTGGTGTTTGCCTGCTAAATTTAAATTACATGAAACTTTAACAGTTTGCTTCTGAATTAAGAAACCCTTCCCTGAGATCTCTTTGAAGAACGGAGGTTCTAGATAATAACCAGTAACTGGATAATACTGGTTTTGCGCTTGTTTTGCTCTTTTGACTGTTTCTTAACTCTTCTTTGTGTTTATGTAGAAATGATTATGTCATTGCATCACTAGGTTACTCTTGGTCCGGAGCTTCCTATTTAAAGGAGCATTTTCCACCTCCCTTTCTCTCTCTCTGTGTCTCGTCCTCCTCTCTGCGATGGCTTCCTTACGTTAGCGCAGCCATCTCTGAAACATCAGACAAGGGTCGCAGACAGATTGGGCTTTAGAGCTCTTTGATTCTTGTCCCTAAAGAGTACAGTGAGCTCCACTCTGCCAACTCCTGTTAAAAAGACATTTCAAAGGAAGGATTGTGATTGGCTCAGGGATTTGAAGACCTGTGATTGGATCAGACTGTGTCACGTGACCAGCCCTGCAGCCTGAGAAATACTGGAAGGAGGCAGTCAAGTTACATTTACTTGGAGTGAGACCTGCCTCGCGGTCTGTGTTGACTATAAGTTATCAAGAAAAGTTAAGTACTTTCTGGTAGAGTGAGGGTTGGACTGGTGATAGACTGAGTTGAAGCTTCAGGGATGAAAGAGAAGGGCACTGTGCCTCGAGGGTGGCCTGTGGCCGAGGGCTGAAGGTGAAAAGCTCTGCTGCTTCCAGGGTCCCAAACCGCAGGGTGGTGAGAAAGGTGGTAGACGCTTGGTCTTGCCCTGTTTTGTGCTGTAGGCAGTCGGGACTGTTTCTCAGTGAAGATTGGAGTGCTTCCAAAGCTCGCTTATGCCATCGCACAGAAAACTGATAGTGTTTCCATAGCACTCTGGGGGAACAGCTGGCGGTCATGGCCTCAGGCTTTTTGGATGCCCCCAGGACTGGGGAATCGCTGTCTGGGCAGCAGGAGAGGGAAGAGCCACTGGCAACAGGGTGAAGATGCCTAGGTGGAGACATGCCAGGAAAAGAACGTGTCCAGGCAAGAGAAGATAGAACCTGTTCCCAGAACCAAGGAATGGAAATGGGGAGAAGGCAAGGAGAAAATATGTGGCAAAGTATAATTCAGTTCTCACATCTCATGTTGGCCCTTCTTTTCAGACTTCAATAAAATTGTAAACAAAATGATTCAAGTTTCAACTCTTCCCTCATTCACTCTTGCTCCCCTGAGCTCTGCCTATAACCCCTCTTGCTTTCCTCGACCTTGGCGGTATTTAGGAATCACCCAGAAATGTTGTTTACATATACAGAACCCCAGGCCCCAGCCAGAGATTCTGATTCCATAGGTCTGGGATGGGGCCCAGGCATTTGCATTTTTCCAAGGATTTCTAGTAGTTATAGAAAGCCATACTTTTACAAAAGAAGCACAAGGCCTTTGCCAGCACTCTTCCACTCTAGTCAGTGGCCTTTGTGGGTCCCTTGATGCTTTGTGTGTCATTACAGTATTGACAGTGGATTGTGATTCTGTATGTGTTCTCTCCACAAAATCATGACCGCTTTGTGTCAGTGAATGACCTATAAACATTAGTTGAATTGAGTTGAAAGCCTGTAAAGGAGAAGAGACAAAAAGATGTGGAAAATCCATGAAATGAGCAAGACTATATGAATAAGCTGGCATTTATAATAGTTTTAAGTTTACTTTTTTTTTTTTTGTATTTTAAGAAAGGTGGTTCCATTTTTATGCTTGGATCCTCTCTTAAAACAAATCTTGGGGGCGCCTGGGTGGCTCAGTTGGTTAAGCATCCAACTCTTGATTTTGGCTGAGGTCATGATCTCAGGGTTGGGTTGTGAGATCCAGCCCGGTGTCGGGCTTTGTGCTGGACATGGAGCCTCCTTAAGATTCCCTTTCTCCCTCTGCCCCTGCCTCCACCCTGCTCGCACGCTCTTGCTCTCTCAAAAAAGCAAAACAAAAAAACAAATTTTGTTTACATTTTCTCGTATATCAAACTCACTCTCTTCTTGGTTGTTAGGTTTCCTAGAAGAGGCAATCCATTATATGGTAAATTCATGCCCTGGAATAATTAGTTTTTCTCACATGAGGGAATACTTTGGTCTGAGAGCATGCAATTCACCCTGAGTAACCACAAGACCCGCTTTTAATCAATACAGAGAAAGCTTTTTAATTGTCCTTTGACATTGCTAATGTTCGACACTGACGAGTGGAGTATGCTTTCATGTCTGGAAAAGTCTTTATTGAGAATATACAGCTTCTATTTGGACTGTGTTTGTCTACAATCGGATGCATACTTTCTCAGTTCACACTGAAGAGGTAGAATGGGAGCAAAAGAATTTTGCAACATTCTTCTTATCTGTTTAACTCAAATTCTGAGCCGTTCGGATTACAGAAAACGTCTCCTAATCTGGGAATGGAAATTAGAGAATTCACCACTCCTTAAAAAATGAAAGCCCTTGTACTTAGAAACTGAACTCACTGAGGCATGGCGTCACCCTATGTACATACACGCAGACAGGATATATATTTTTTATCTTCACAAACACAAATCCGCTGTCTCCACCTGCCTTCAGTATCCATGCTGGTCCTTTTGATTCTACAGATCACAGCCATCTAAATGAAAGGTTCTGGACCTTCATGAAACTAATCTCAGCCAGTATTGTTTGACTATGCATCTCAGTACCGTGACATGCAGGCAGCCACAGTCAGCATGGCTGAACGCCAGCCCTGCTCTGTCGAAGCGTACATGCTGGTAGAAGGAACTGAGCATCCATGGGAGAATGGCTTCCTGGACTGCTAAGATGGAGTTACAGAACAGAGAAAAGTCTTTGTGGAATTTTTCTCTTCAGAAATAGTCAAATACGAAGTCTGTTCTTCCCCCGGAAGACTCTGGTGAGATAGTATTAGCTGGCATGGATTTCTTGTGTGCTGTACTTAGCATGAGGTAGTGATGAAGAAAACCTCAATTGCTGGTAACTGTGAAAACCACTAATTGTAGGGCTTCAGCTTCTTGGTCTCTAAATTGGTGATAATCGCCATACGTGTATGTTAAAACGTAACGTGAGGTAAGGTAATAACAAAGCAGAAAGCACCAGGGAATTTTATACATACGTTACCTCCATGTGGCCCCACAGAACGGAAGCAATACCTGTCAAGAACACAAACACGTTTGGGGATGTTGTATGGGCCAGGTAGGTGCCACCATGGATTTTGCAAACTAAATGACAGACCACTGCAGGAAATGAGTTGAGTCCAGTCTCTAGGGTCATGTCCCTCCAAATCCGGTCTCCATATTTCCTTCAGAGTTCTCTTTTTAAAATAGAGATTCTGTCCACACCACACCACTGTCCCTATGAACAATTTATCCATGAGGTCATTGATTCGAAACACGTTAATGACCTGCCGGACACTGTGCTAAACGTTGGAGACATTTTTTTTTTTCTCATGAAACTCCCAGTTGTGTTGGGGAAATAGGTGTTAATTATATGATCACAGATATAATCTCTCACTTTTTCCCTCCAGCCTGTGGAATAAGGTTGAAACTCCTGAACAGAATGTACGACAGTGCCATTTGTTATTATCTGGCCCCTAACTCCTTTCATCCTTGTCTCTTAACGTTATCATCCCTCTCTTCTCTGGCTACCAGAATTATTCCCCATTGCCCAAATATGCCAACCTGTTTTCTTGCTTTCAAGCCTTTGCACATGGCTGCTTCTTTTTCTTGGCTTGCTTCTTCCTGCTTGCTGAGCTCTTCACTTAGCCATGGAGACGTGGCTCAAATGGACCCCCTTCTGTGGCAGAGGTAGTGATTTCCTTCCCTGCGCTCCCAATCCCATTTCTGATACTTGCACAGTTCTGTCACGATAGTATCTTTGTGACCCTTTCTCTCTGAGACTTTGAACCCTTGAAAGTAGAAAGCCATGTTTTACTTGCTTTTATCATCCTACACCCCAGCACAGAACTTGACCCCGAGTAGATGCTGAGAAAATATTGGTTGATATTAAATTGTTCTTCATAATCATATTAGCCGAGTACGGAGACTAGGAAAGAGGGACATGCATGGGAAGGGGGATGACTCAGTGATACAGGTTAGTAAGAGTAAGGTCATGTTGCAAATGCTAAAGGCCAGTAGTTCTATATTTGAAGAATCTGTAGAGTGAGACATTCAACTAGAGGGGCGCATGGGTGGCACAGGGGGTTGAGCACCCGACTCATGGTTTTGGCTCAGGTCGTGATCTCAGGGTCATGAGCTCCAGCCCGGCATTGGGCTCTGTGCTCAGTGCTGAGTCTGCTTCAGATTCTCTTTCCCTCTGCCTTTACCCCTCCCACTCATGTGCTCTCTCTCCTTCCCTGTCTCTCAGGTAAATAAACCTTAAAAAATAATTCAGCTAGAATTTTCTAAAATGTAATGAGTCTCTTTAGGTTATTATTTTGATGTGGATATTATCTATCGCATTGATGTTCAGAATGAAAAGCCATGGATTTCTGGCCTGAAATCCTCATGGGGCTCCATGCTGATAGAGGAAGAAATCTCACTTCCCTGTAAGTGCTGTGTCACTGTGATATGCTTTGACATGACCTTGTACCCAGGGGCACTCCTGGCCAGGCACTTCCGACCCAGTGAGGACGAGGAAAGTCAGGCAGCAGCCAACACCATTCCCACCTCATAAGTTTCTTGTGCTTCTTAGGAAAATGAGGAAGAAGCAAAGTTTTGGTGCCAAGGCTGTCAGCTGTAGATGATGGTCTATGCAGAAGGGAGAGAAGGTTTCTGTTCTTCTCTACTTCTGGGAGACTGGATTGCGTTTGCCTCCCTAGTTGGTAGTTTTGTATTGCAGTGAGGGGCTTTGACTTCAGGTCAGAGTATAGCACAACAAAAAACCTCTTTGCAATGAAAACTCCTCCTGACCTTTGCATTAAGCTGTATGTGACAGACCAGAACAGGGATGTTTGGAACATTGGTCCCCAGCCCATAGAGTGCACCAATGTCATAGACATGCCTAGGCTTCCTGAACAGGGCACCACCAGACACTGAGGCCTGGGGTACCCACCGGGGCCATTCTTCTCCCTCCAGTGTCTCACTGTTTTCGTGGGAAATAGCTTTAAGTGACAGCGAGGTGTCTGGTGGACATGGGCATCACTGCTGGTGTCACATTAAGGGCACAAAGCAATGGAAATTGATCCTGTGGACATTCAGGTAAAATTCGTTAATTTTTTTTTACACCAAAGCTCTGTGTTTCCATAATTTCTGAATAGAATTTTATTAAATCACTCACATAATGGACTGAAAATTCCCATTTCCCTGTATGGTTTACATTTTGCCTGGTGACTGACAGGAATGTGATCTTAGAGGGAAATGTGTATCATAGTCCCACAAACAATATTCTCCAGCCTTTTAAAAATCACTTTTTGAATGATTAAAAAAAAATCCAGTGCCGGGAGGGAGAGAGAGAGAAATAGGGTTAGTATGAAAAATGGAGGGATTTCAACTCTGTAGCTGATGTTTTATTTAAAAAAAAAAAAAAGTGATTAGAAAGAGCTGGATAGAGGGTACTTTGGTGTTTATTCTCTATATTTGTCTCTAAGCTTAAATACTTTATAATAAAGTCACTTGGAGGCACGTTTGGCATAAAATTAGAGAATTTCAGGAAGTAACATGACCATTATAATTTGTTTTTGTTATAAAGTTTAGCTTGATAACATTTAAGAAAGGCTCATTAGTTTGTGTTGCTGTGTATATACCTTTTTTTAAATAAAATATATCATGCTTTAGATTCATATTCAGTTTATTTTATTTTATTTTATTATATTATGTTAATCACCATACAGTACATCCCCAGATTCCGATGTAAAGTTTGGATGCTTCATTAGTTGCGTATAACACCCAGTGCACCATGCAATACGTGCCCTCCTTACTACCCATCACCAGTCTATCCCATTCCCCCACCCCCTCCCCTCTGAAGTCTTCAGTTTGTTTCTCATAGTCCATAGTCTCTCATGTTTCATTCCCCCTTCTGATTACCCCCCTTTTCTTTATCCCTTTCTTCCCCTACCGATCATCCTAGTTCTTATGTTCCATAGATGAGAGAAATCATATGATAATTGTCTTTCTCTGCTTGACTTATTTCACTTAGCATTATCTCCTCCAGTGCCGTCCATGTTGCAGCAAATGTTGAGAATTCGTTCTTTCTGATAGCTGAGTAATATTCCATTGTATATATGGACCACAGCTTCTTAATCCAGTCATCTGTTGAAGGGCATCTCGGCTCCTTCCATGATTTGGCTATTGTGGACAATGCAGCTATGAACATTGGGGTGCATATGGCCCTTCTCTTTACTACGTCTGTATCTTTGGGGTAAACACCCAGTAGTGCAATGGCTGGGTCATAGGGTAGTTCAATTTTTAACTTTTTAAGGGACCTCCACACTGTTTTCCAGAGTGGCTGTACCAACTTGCATTCCCACCAACAATGTAGGAGGGATCCCCTTTCTCCACATCCTCTCCAACAATTGTTGTTTCTTGCCTTGTCTATCTTTGCCATTCTAACTGGCGTAAGGTGGTATCTCAGTGTGGTTTTGATTTGAATTTCCCTGATGGCTAATGATTTTGAACATTTTTTCATGTGTCTGTTAGCCATTTGTATGTCTTCATTGGAAAAGTGTCTGTTCATATCTTCTGCCCATTTTATGATTTGTTTATTTGTTTCTCGTGTATTGAGTTTGAGAAGTTCTTTGTAGATCTTGGATACCAGTCCTTTATCTGTGGTGTCCTTTGCAAATATATTCTCCCATTCCGTGGGCTGTCTCTTAGTTTTTTTGACTGTTTCCTTGGCTGTGCAGAAGCTCTTTATCCTGATAAAGTCCCATAAGTTCATTTTATCTTTTATTTCTCTTGCCTTTGGAGATGTGTCGTGAAAAAGGTTGCTCTGGCCGATGTCATAGAAGTTGTTGCCTATGTTCTCCTCTAGAATTTTGATGGATTCCTGTCTCACATTGAGGTCTTTCATCCATTTGGAGTTTATTTTTGTGTATGGTGTGAGAGAGTGGTCAAGTTTCATTCTTTTGCATGTAGCTGTCCAATTTTCCCAGCACCATTTATTGAAGAGACTGTCTTTTTTCCACCGGATGTTTTTTCCTGCTTTATCAAAGATTAGTTGCCCAAAGAGCCGAGGGTCCATTTCTGGGTTCTCTATTCTGTTCCATTGGTCGATGTGTCTGTTTTTGTGCCAGTACCATGCTGTCTTTGTGATCACAGCTTTGTAGTACAGCTCGAAATCCGGCATTGTGATGCCCCCAGCTTTGTTTTTCCTTTTCAACAGTTCCTTGGAGATTCGGGGCCTTTTCTGGTTCCATACAAATTTAAGGACTATTTGTTCCAGTTCTTTGAAAAATGTCCTCGGTATTTTGATCGGGATAGCATTGAAAGTGTAGATTGCTCTGGGTAGTATGGACATTTTAACTATGTNGATTCATATTCAGTTTAATCAGGCTTTTGCCTCTATTACTTTATATCAGGTCACTCTTACTTTTTGAAGTCTAGTTAAAGAAAAACCAAAATATGAAAGATGAAGAAGTTCAGAGCTGCTGTTAACGAATGGTTTTTATTGCAGTGGGGGCTGGCAAGATGCCCTACGTGGGCTTACTCAGAGGCCACTTGCCATTCCCTTCACCTCAGTCTCTCACCTCCTGGCGGAGGTTCTAGCCTGTGACTCGAGTCACCGGGGCAGAGTGTCTCTTAGCTTCTGTGGCCAAGCACACTTGAGCAGCTCTGGCCACGATCAGCTGGAGACATGCACTTGGTCGTGGCCACCATGCCAGGGAGGTGAATGCCAGCAATGGCGCGATCCACTGAATACCGGCCCCTAAAGATTCTCCTCCACAGACCCTCCTTGCAAATATATTGCCTTACATGGCAGAAGGGACGTTGCAGATGTGATTAAGTTAGAGTCTTGAGATGGGGAGATGACACTGGATAAAATCACACGGACTCTGAGGAGAGGACAGTAGGAGGAGGTCAGCCATCAGAAGGAGACATGGCCAGGGAGGCAGAGGTTGGCGTGACAGGCTCCTGAGCCGAGACATGTGAGCAGCCTCTAGACTAGAAAAAGTGAGGAACAATCCCCGCTCGAACGTCCAGAAGGCACACAGCCCTATCAGCACCTGGATTTTAGCCCAGCGAAAGTGGTTTCAGACTGCTGACCTCTGGAAGCATAAGAGGATGAATCTGTGTTGTTGTCACTACGTTCCAGCCAATTTCTTACCGCAGCCACTGGAAGCCAATACAGACAGGCTTGTGCTTGAGAAAGGATGAGCAAGAGCTGGGCAGAGGGGTAAGGCTTCTTCCCCATCCGAGGTGACCGGGCTCACCGGGAGCTTGGACGGAACAAGGGTTCCATCCTCAGCAGTGCTGGCTTTGAGTCACACGGCTTGAGTAAGACTCCTGGCAACACCGCTTATTAGCAGTGTCGTCTTGAATAAGTGGGCCTCTGTCTGCCTTTGTTCTCTCATCTGTAAAATGGGAATGCTAACAGAACTTGCTTCAGAGCTTTGTAATGAGGTGAAGTGACCTAATCCACACAGGGTGTGTGCATAGTACCTGGCACAGAGCAGGGGTGCCATAAAGGCGGACTGTGACTATACAAGCCCTCAGCTAGTCCAAGGCCTTGCCACGTATTTGCAGTTGCTGAATCTTATTAGCTTATTTAATAAGGGCACACAAATAGGCATGTTGTGTGTGTGTAAGAAACAGGTCTTTTTCTTACGAAGAAAAGTGTTCACGATTACCCGGTTAGGTCTTCACTCAGAGAGCCCTTAGATGGGTGTTCTGCTACCTGTCCGTGCGCTCGCAGTAGGAGGATTTTCCTAAAATAACAGAAATCATCTCAGAGTACAGAGGGATCCATTCGTGGTTGGGGGCAGGGTGCATTTAGGGTCATTGTAGCTCTGAAGTTAGGAGAATGTGGGGGACTTCACAGGTCATGACCATCAGTTGGCTTGCAATGTGGTGATCCCTCAGAGGAGGGCGGACAGCTCACTCAAATTCTGTCTTCCTTCATTCTGGAATACCTTCTGATAACGAAGTCCTTTTGTACTTTCTCGTATCCATGTCTCTGTATTTTTTTATCATTTAATTTTTTTCATCATGATAAGTATACTCTTTAATGCTCATCCCCTATTTCCCCCATCCCCCCCCCACCTCCCCTCTGGTAACCACCAGTTTGATCTCATAGTTAAGAGTCTGTTTCTTGGTTTGTCTTTCTCCCCCCCACCCTTTGCTTGTTTGTTTCTTAAGTTCCACATATGAGTGAAATTATATGGTGTTTATCTTTCTCTAGCTGACTTATTTCGCTTAGCATTATACTCTCTAGTTCAGTCCATGTCATTGCAAATGGCAAGATTTCATTCTTTCTTATGGCTGAGTAATATTCTATCGTATGTATACACCACATCTTCTTTATCCATTCATCTATAGCTGGACACTGGGGCTGCTTCTGTAGTTTGGCTGTTGTAAATCATGCTGCTATGAACATAGGGGTGCATGTATCACTTTGAAGTAGTGTTTTTGTATTTTTGGGGTAAATACCCAGTACTGCAATTCCTGGAGCATAGGGTAGTTCTGTTGTTAACTTTTTGAGGAACCTCCATACTATTTTCCACAGTGGCTGCACCAGTTTGCATTCCTGCCAACAGTACATGAGGGTTCCCCTTTCTCCACATCCTCATTAACACTTGTTGTTTCTTACGGTTTTGATTCTGACAGGTGTGAGGTGGTATCTCATCGTGGTTTTGATTTGCATTTCCCTGATCACCAGTCACACTGAGCACCTTTTTATGTGCCTATTGGCCATCTGTGTGTCATCGTTGGAGAAATGTCTGTTCATGTCTTGTGCACATTTTTAAATTGGATTATTTGTTTTCTGGGTATTGAGTTGTATACCTTCTTTATATATTTTGGATACTAACCCTTTATTGGATATGTAATTTGCAAATATCTTCTCCCATTCAGTAGGTTGTCCTTTCGTTTCGTTGATTGCTTTCTTCACTATGAAGAGACTTTTTATTTTGATGAAGTCCCAATAGCTTTTTTTTTTTTTTGCTTTTATTTCCCTTGCCTCAGGAGACATATCTAGAAAAATGTGGCTACAGCTGGTGTCTGGTATTGGTGTCTCTTTAGGTGGACCCCAGATGAGCCGTCACCCAGCTCATACTGACTTTCCTTCCGTAGGTGGCATTTGAGGTGGGCAGGAGTGTCGTTTCAGACAGAGAAGAGCTTATGTGTAAAGTAAGGCAAGAAGATGGCAAAGAGCAGGGTGTGTTAGGGAAACTACAGATAGTTGAGGCATATGGTGCACGCTAGGTGGAGGGGGTAAGAGGTGAGACTGGATTTGTCCATTGAGTGAAGAGTGTAAAGAGCTTCCGATGGCCAACTTAGGAGCACAGACTTGGCCCCAGAGCCCTTCCCTTACCAGAGTGCGTGCGGGTGTTCTATGAAAATAGATCTCATCAGAGGGGAGATCAGGGGTCTGTGGTCCCTGAGTTTTGAAGATTCCGGGGGAAACAGGAAAAAGGGTTTCTTTTCTTTAGGTGATCTCAGAGCCTATAAATACACTGTGAATTTTCCAGAAGTGGAAACTAAGGCATTGGTATAAAGAAAGAGTAAGTGGGTCCAAGAGACTTAGAATGAGGGGTAGAAAGCAATGGGTGATCAGTGAGATGGTGGGGTGGGGGGCGCGGGAGAGGTGTGGCGTGGAGAGAAGGCCAGTGAGACTATAGTTTCAGGTTTAGCACGTAAGGCCGTGCCTTGGCATTTTAGGCACCAGAGCAATAGGGAAGACAAAACCAGTTTTATGGGAAGGTAGCGGGTGTTGAATATATTGCGGAGCCATTCTGTTGTGATGCTGGCCAGTGCCGACGCCCATAGACTGCAGAGCTGGGCAGAGCCGAGAAGTTCAAGCCACAGGTATCGAGGAAGTCCTCCAGAGATAGTGGGGTCCCAACGATGCCAATCACATTCACTTATACGAATCAGTCAATAATGTTACAGCACAGGGCAGAAGGGTAGAGCCCTGACTTAGCTCTTAAGTGCCGACTCCTCTATTCTGTCTAGGATCGTTGTCACGTTTGAATGGAAGCTGTGTCTTTCCTTGCAGAATCACTGCTTGTGCAATGACGATGAATAAGTACGTGGAGGAAAACGTGTCCCAGAAGTCCTACACGACCATCAAGTATTTCATGAAGATGCTGAGCAGTGTCAGCGAGACCTTGATCTTCATCTTCATGGGCGTGTCCACCGTCGGGAAGAACCACGAGTGGAACTGGGCCTTCGTGTGCTTCACTCTCGCCTTCTGCCTGATCTGGCGAGCGCTGGGTAATGATGCTTGTTTCCCGAAGGATCCTTCAGCGACACTCAGGAGAAGAATGGGGCTTGCTTCTTCTCATCCCCCCTTTGGCTGCGGCTCCTTCAATGGCTTCATCTTCTTCCTCTCCCTGTCTCCCACCTCCCCCCAATCCCTCACAGAGTCTGTTCATCCCCAGGTACCTTCATGACTTTGCCGTAAGTCACACTGACCTCTCTCGGCCTCCCTGAGTTCACATTTTCACCCGTGACCCCGGAACAACAAACGCCCAAGAGCAGAGGAGAAGGGGAAAGACTGTGGGGCTTATTAGACACTTTGCCCTGTCACAGAAGCGCAGAGAATGAGTCTTCCTGGTTTCACGTTCTGGCCTCACACAGTCTGTTTTCTTTGGTTTTGCTTTTCGTTCTCAGGTGTCTTTGTCCTGACTCAGGTCATTAACTGGTTCCGGACGATTCCCCTGACCTTTAAGGATCAGTTCATCATTGCCTATGGAGGCCTCCGAGGTGCCATCTGCTTTGCGCTTGTGTTTCTCCTGCCTGCTGCTGTGTTTCCTCGGAAAAAGCTGTTCATTACAGCTGCAATTGTTGTCATATTCTTTACTGTCTTCATCCTGGTGAGTAAGCTTCTCTCTCCCGGCGAAGTGTCTCCAGTTACTGAGAGGAGACGAGCTCTTTCAGGCAATCTAACGAACTCCTTTCACAGGAGGCCAAGTGGCAAAGGCGTGGTGCAGCTTTGGGATTTGTGGTGTTAGGGAAAATGCTGCTTCCGGGTGTCACCTGATTGTGCAGGGGCCCAAGAGAATCCAGTTTGGTCACTTGGCCCACATGCAGGAATTCTTATTTAAGGAAACGCAGCTTAGTGATCTAAGCTTACTACTGGAAACTTACGAACTGAGCTCCCTAATCCTTGTCACTTGTCTAACTCTGTGACCTAGTGAATGTACTCGTTAAATGCTACTCGTGTGATGACCTTCCAACAGCAATTTGACATTAGTTGACTGCAGAGCGGTGTGTCCCTTGAAATGTTGGGATGCGTGAACACATGCTTAATATGGGGAGGCAGAAAATGTGGTAGGAAGAACTCGGGCCTGTGTCAAGAGCCTGACTTTGCCAATCAATTAAGTTACTAAGCCCACCCTTAGAAGATTATATTTTACAAATACTCATTTAGTAAATATGTATTAGAGTCCTGCTGTGTGTCAGAAAGTACTCTAGGGGCTTAAGATCCACGAGCAAACAAAATGCAGAAATATCCCTCCTAGTGAACTTACCTCCCAGAGGGGATGGCAGATACTAGACACTAGACATGCTAAGTGAGGAATGATGGAGTATATAAGAGGTGAAGGGTACTGTGTACCAAGAAGCAGAGTAGTGACCGAGGGGGAGTTGCAGTTCTAAATAGAATTGTCATGGAAGGCAACAACGAAAACATGACGTTTGGCAATGGCTTGTGGGGGGTGAAGGAATTGGCTATGCCAAAGAACATTCCAGGCTGATAGGACCAAAGGTATGCAGGCAGTATGTTCCTGGCCAGTGTGGCTGGAGGGATGGGGATGGACACGGTGAGGGAGACTCTGGTGTCCTCGAGAGGACAAGGCCACATGGGCCCATGTAGGGGCTGGCTCTTCTCCAAGTGGAATGGAAGCCTTTGGGTTCTGTGCAGAAGTGTGATATGTTTTGACTTACTGTAAAAGGATCGCCCTGGACGCTGAAGAACTGGCTGCTAAGACGACAGGATAGACATGGGGNGTGTGATATATTTTGACTTACTGTAAAAGGATCGCCCTGGACGCTGAAGAACTGGCTGCTAAGACGACAGGATAGACATGGGGAGTAGAGTGCGGAGGCCAGTACAGNAAGTGTGATATGTTTTGACTTACTGTAAAAGGATCGCCCTGGACGCTGAAGAACTGGCTGCTAAGACGACAGGATAGACATGGGGAGTAGAGTGCGGAGGCCAGTACAGTGACCAGTAAGACCGGTCCTGAGAAGGATTGAGATTCTCAAATCCACCCTGAAGGTGGAACCTACGGGATCCCCGATTAGACGTGAGTGTGAGGGAAAGAGCCATCCCAGAGGACTCCAGGGCTTCTGGTCCAAGCGTCTGGGAGGACAGACTTCCTCTCAAGTGAGAAGGGAAGGGTGTGGACGGAGGGGATGGGACTCGGTTACAAGCACGCCCGGTTAGGGTTGCCGATTAGACCTACAAGCAGAGGCATGAGTAGGCGGCAGGGTGCTGGATCTGGAGTTCAGGAGACAGCCGAGAGCTGGCATTTGAAGCGCTGAAACTGGACAGGATGGTCAAGGGAGTGAATATATATCAAAGAAGCCAGGACACAGGACCAGGAACTGGTCTCTAGGGCAGCCCAACCTTAAGACACTGGGGAGAAAAGAAAGGCAGCCAAGGAGCCTGAGGGCAGGTGATAATGACAAAGGGGGAGAACTAGGAGGTACTTTTTATTTATTTATTTTTATTTTATTTATTTTTGAGGAGGTATTATTTATTTATTTATTCTCTGTTTTAAAGGTTTGTTTATTTATTTGAGAGAGAGAAACGGGGATGGGGGTGGGAAGGGCAGAGGGGGAGGAGGAGGGACAAGCAGACTCCGCACTGAGCACAGAGCCAGACGCGGGGCTCCATCTCACGACCCTGAGATCACGACCTGAGCCGAACAAAACCAGCAGTCAGGTGCTTAACTGACTGCGCCACCCAGGCACCCCTTTAAGAGGTACTTTTTAAAAAAATTTTTGTTTTAACGGTTCGTCACAGAACGCTTTCTAGGTGCCGGACTCAGGTCTAAGCTCTTTTTTTATTGTCTCATTGAATCCTTATAACAATTCTATGGCACAGAACTCGAGGAGTCACTGTTACTGTTCCCATGTCACAGATGAGGACACTGAGGCAGCGAACCTGTGTTTTAGCACCTTTCCCAAGTCAACACAGATAGTAAGAGGTGAAACAGGGACCAGTCTGTGTTCACTGTAAATGAAGTGTGTAAGAGCTCAATGTTGTAACTCACTGGGCTGCTCCTTCTCCTTCCACTGATCAGCTCCCCAAAAAACAGTCCATCCTTCATCCTGTCATACCTCCTAGAGCTGGGGACGGTGGGTTGTCCTTTGAGAAGAGTCCGGGAGGAGACTGACTCGGGAGCCCCTGTCCTAAGTCAAGAAGTGGCCACTTCCTGTTATTGTCTTTGTCGGCAGCACCTTCCTACTGCTGGTACCCATCAGCGATGACTTTCTTGTGCCAGGCACTCGGACAGGGTCTTTTCTAGATGCATAATCTCATTTCATCCTCACAGCAGACCTATGAGAATGAGCCCCATGAGGCTAAAAGAGAGAAAGGAGACAGACCCAAGGGCACATGTAAGTGACAGAACTTGAGCCTAGGACTCTGACCCACAGACGAGCTCAGAACTACTGAGCTCCATTGACTTCACTCAGAAGACATTATTGACCAGGTCGTGGTCAGTGACAGTTCCAGTTACAGTAGTACACGCACGTTTGGGTTCAAATATCCCACGTCCTTATACTCAGGGAGACACCTGGGTGTAGAGGAGAAGCGAAGGCCCTCGTCTTTATCTTTTTACTAGACTGTTTATAGGATCCTCGTAAAAAGTCTTCCAATTTGCTACTCCCACACTTTACCTGAGGCAAAATTGTGCACTGAGTGCATTTTGCCTGGAGCCTTTGAATCTCCCAGGAGCATCCTAGGGCATCAGGCTTGAGAGGAAATGTCAGGAGGGGTTTAGTGACTCACCGCCTCGCCGAGGCCTGCTGCCCTGTCCTTTAGCACTCCCAGTGAGCCCTGCCAAGGCTTAGTCAGTGCTCTGGACTCCCCGGTGCTCTCAGAACTTAAGGTGTCAAATACAAAAATAGAACGGTGTCAGCCTAGTGTAACTAGGAACTGGGTCATTTGGAGATGGATGTATCAGCTGTTATTATCCACGCACGTGTTTCTCAAGTATCTGTGGTGCAGAAACAGCCCCTCCCCCAACATCATGGGCACGTGCATTTGTAAAATCCAATAAAGATGATGAAATAAGAAGACGTTATTCAGGAGCGGACGTACAAAAGACAAGCTCAATTTTTTTAGTAGATCGAATAGGCATAAAGTTACGTTTCTACAATCAGAACAAACATAACATAGGAAAAAGGAAAGTATTGCAGAAAGGTATACTATTAGTCAATGAATGTGTGTGCATAGCTGATTAATACAGAGTCTCGTTATTATACTCACAATATCTTGGCTTTTGGGAACTGTAAATCAACCAAATATATGGGTGAAGTTTAGATTCCTATCTGCAATGCCTACTCACCACTTTGAATGAATAGCATGTATAGCAATATTCAACAGAATTTTTGATATGACAAATGAAAAAAGCAGAGGCCACAAACAGAATAGATTTATTGGCTATATTTGGCATTGTAAGCATATCAGATTAACCCTTCGGAGATTTTGGGGGGTCAGTATTTGGAGTCTGTAAGCATACCCCACGGGCAGTCTTCTCCTCTGATAAGGTTTAAGGATAACCTGGGGAAGAGGAATTTCTGTAGTTCCACTCATACTATAATCTTCCTGTCACTGTTGTCTGACCCACCCTTTTGTGTGCACAGATTGGAGACTAATGACCTGGCTCTTAAGAGGCTCTGGGTTATGAACACACACTTGCACAGCCACACACACACACACACACACACACACACACTCCCTTCAGATCTCTTCAGGATCTTTTTTTCCAGAATACATCAATAATTAAGGAACTCAGGGAAAGAAGCCTGAAAGAAAATACTTAATGGGTTATAAACATGGTAGAAATAATTAATTATAATCTATGCATAACATTTTGCCTTCTGATTAAGGGCTATGCATTCTTTTCCAGTGACAACTTTTATGTTGATGCATCTATCATTAAACTTCTAAATGTCTTTCCCCCTTATTTCAATATTTTTTGTATAATGAGCTCTCCCATCCCTAGTGCTGTTGAGTTAGCACTGTCTTCTAAAATAGAATTCCATGTGACATATGGTTTATTATCTGAAACCTAGACTTGTAATAACATTCCTTGAATCATGCTGATAATTAGGAAAATAGCCTCTTGATGAAACATATTAACATGTTACCAGAATACAGTCTTGCTTATGGAATATTGAATGAGTGAACAGTTCTGATTCTTTGGGCATGTGAATTCATTTTCTTTTAGATAAGAGTGGTAATGTTACATAAATATAAGCTTTCTCTCATTTTAAAATTATATTCAAGATTGGGGGTGAGGCAGAGTCTAGTAGTAGAAAGCACAGACGTTGGAGTAAGGCTGTCCTGGGTTGAGATTCTGGTTGATATTCTGATAGTTACTGCCCAGAACAGCCTCTGTGAGCTTCTGTGGATCCGGATAATGGTACCTCCCTCCCAAGCAGTAGAGAAGAAATTTGTAGGCAAACATAGTACTTGATGATTTAACCTGATGATTTGCTATGTTTTATTTATGACATTAAATAAAATGGTAGTAGAAGAAAAAAAAACAATGCCCTTCGATGTATGTTTCTTTTCTTTGCAAAGAAAAATGATTACAGAACAATCTAACAGTCTGGTTATTATTTAATGATTCCCTGTAATCACGTAGCAGACCCTCCGAATTCTGAATATTCGGTGGTTATCAGAAGCCCATCAGGTAGCAAGGTTAACTGGAATTCAAGAGAGGACAGTCTCTTTCTGCCTCCACTGCAGAAGCATGTTGTGTCCATTGTTAAGTCGTTGTCCAGAACTGTGAAACATCTGGGATTTTACCCTGTTTGCAAGTTGTCAGGTTTAACTTGCCTGTAAAATCTCCATGGGTGCCTGCAGAGGACACATGACTCCTGCATCATAGACGAAGAGCTTTATTACTCATGGCCAGAGCAGTAGCCAGAGCTTTGCGTTGGTTTGTGTCAGTGATCCACACCCCAGGTCCCCCCACAGAAGGCCCAGGATGGATGTCCACACGTGCGGTGGGTTGCATTACAGGATGTAGGCACTGACCTGGAATATTTACCACTCTTTGTCTCGAGGGTGACATTACCTCATCTCTCAGTGTTGCTAGTTGCAAATGCAACCCTGAAAAATGGCCTGGGTAAAGGCAGTTGAGTCCCTGCATCATTGGCACCCTCTGCAAGAATGTGTGGGACACTCAGGACCCGGGGTGGCCCGGCCTTTCCCAATAATCAGCTACCGCTGGGAGCACCTGGGTGGCTTAGTCGGTTAAGCATCTGACTCCTGATTTCAGCTCCGGTCATGATCTCAGGGTCGTGAGATCAGCACTACGTGGGGCTCTGTGATCAGTATGGAGTCTGCTTAAGATTCCTCTCTCCCTTTCCTCTGCCCCTCCCCCGCAATAAGAAATAAAAATAAAAAAAAATACCTCTGCTGCCTTAGCCTGTGAAACTGGGGCGATGATGCCAACTATTTTTAGACATTGTACTTCAGTTTGTTAAAGGAGTGGTCATGTTTAAGATTACGTATCTGGTGTAACAATGACACATTCCTGTATTTAATTAACATATACCATTATTAAGTGGAGTTCTGTGGAATTAACAAAACTTCATTCTGGTTCTTTGATAAAATGAGCAAGATAATTAGGATTTTTTAAGATAAAAAATGTAGGTGAATAATTTAGAATGTAAGAGAAAGCACAAAGATAGTTGCAAGGGTTTGTGACTGAACAACTAGGTAAAAGAAGGTGATGTTTAATATCACTGGAGTATTGGGTTCGAGGGGTGGGCAATCGGGTGTTTGGGTTTGGACACATACATCTTGGACATGCATATTTGCATATTAGACATCCAAATGGAGATATTGACTAGGCAATTGTATGTATGGGTCTAGAATTTATGGAGAAGCCAGAGTGGGAAATAGAAATTAGAGACTCATTGGTATATAAATGGTTTGTAAGACATGAGTCTGGAAGACACAGTTCAGGAACGAGCATAGGGAGAGTATAGAAAAGGAGGCATACGAATATTGAGAAGTCAAGAGAACGTTCGGGAACCACTCGAGGAGACTAAAAAACATGAAGAGTAATATGGGAGAAGCATCAAGAGGTACTTATCCACACAAGGGAAGAAAGTGTTCAGGAAGGAGAGGGTTCTAGCAACTGTGACAAATGGGGTGCTCGGTCAGGCAAGGTGGGAACAGAGAGCGGACTATTGGATGCAGCAAGTCCGTGATGAATGGACATCTTCACGACAGCACTGGGGTCAGATGGTGAGGAAACTCCAATCCACTGGATTCCAGGGAGAAGGATAAAGAGAGATTGGAGACGGGAGATAGAAGGCAAGTCTGCCGAGGTCTGGGAGAGGAAAGGGGAGAGGAAAGGGGAGAGGAAAGGGGTGGCAGTGAGAGGGAAATGTGAGCCAGAGGAGGGCTTTTGTTTGTGTCTTTCAAAGATGGGAGCCATAGTAGCATCCTGAATGCTGGTGGGACAGTAGAGAGAAACCCTGATGGCACGGTGAAGAGAAAGACGTGCTTTAGGGGAAGAGATAGACGTCTGGTAGCTAGTTACTGTGCAGTGTGGTTAAGTCTTGAGAGAAAGATACACAGAGGCCGGGGGACTGTGGCATGAAGAGCGCGAGCACCCCTGAGAACACTTTCATGGTTCTTGTCCACTTATCCCATTCAAAGATAAATACCGCGTGTGCAGCCAGCTCATGACCTCTGTGATCAAGTTTGTAAGGTGAGCAAGGCCTTACAGAGGATACGGGATCGCAGAGCAATGATAGCGACAGTTTTTGTTGTTAGAGGGTTTCTTTAAGTTTTTCTGGACATTGTCTACTAGACCAGCAGAGAAATATAAGACAGTTCCTCCCACCTTTTTTTTTTCTTCTAAATTTAATTAAAAAAACAAAAAAACAAAAAACAACCAAACAAGAAATCCTTTTCTTCCAAAAGCTGAAACCAAAAGAATGCTCACGACTTCATCAGACAGTAGTTGTTTTCTGTGTCTGCAGAAGCAGGCAGGGCGGGTAGAGACAAAGCAGCACAGGGTGGAAAACCGAGCTCACCCGGCTGGCCTCCTGTTCGTGCCTGCTGTGAAATGATTCCCTTCCATCAGATCTGGCCCCGAGGTATTGTGCGGATTGTGCCAAAGCCGAATGAGTGGGTGAACCTGTCACTTGTCCTTTGCAAATATGGTTTTCAGTGGTTTGATGGAAAACCAAGGCGTTTCTTTATTGCTTTAACCTACACGGATGGTAACAAGCTATTTTTCTGAGGCTTATCAGTTTGCTTCCCCGGGTGACCTGAATTGGAAATTTTCCAATGTGGTTAAAATAAGGTGGCTTCTCAAAGGTTAGTTGTCGTTTTTGTTTTGTTTTTCCTTTATTTCTCCCAATGCAAGACCCAGAACTCCTAGAGGATAGCATCCAGCCTGGGGAACTTAATATGATGCCCATAGATGCCAGGTCCTCTGCCTCCAAAATAGATGGATTGAGGAAGGAAGGAAGGAGGGAGGGAGAGGAACCTATCACATCAGACCTGTTGACATGACATGACAACTGCAAATACTTCAAAGAGCAAATAGGAGACTCTGAAAGGAGCTGTTTAAGTAGAGGTTGTTCAAAGACAGTGTCCGTGATCCGTTGCATGTAACCAATACATTTTATTAATTATAAACTACAGTATGTGGTATTTTTAGGAGCTGGAGCTGCACTAGGCACCAGGCCACACTTCCTTCCTGTAGTCGATCAGTTTTGTTTTATTTGTGACAGTGCGCTAACTTCTAGACAATCTGTTCAGTGGAAGGAGTCAACATCCCGATTGGGGCCTGTGTCCTGTCTTTATTTTTATGTCCTGTATTTACAACTGCTGGGCCCTCACTTATTTCTTTTTTTACGAAATGGATACTGATAGGAAAAAAGCATGCAAAACAACAGTTAGTGTCCTTAGAACACATTATATAGTTTCAAAATTGCATTGATTTTGTTGATTTTTTTTTTTCTGGAGTGATGATTAAATCAGTGAAATCTTCATGAAATCTGGAGTTCAGTGGACTCACCCATCTCCATAAACCACGTTTATACCCATTTTCATTTACATAAGTTAAAATGAAGGGATATGTGTTGATTGGAGAATTGTTTATTACCTCCTGTGTTATTTCAAAGTGACAGACTGAAATGCAAATAGGACATAAGGTGTGTCTTCTACCAAATTTGGTCAAAATCGTTTCACACTCCAGAAAGTTAAAGTTAAGCTTAAAAATGCCGGAGGCCAGATTGATGGAACACAGTGAATGATCTCCCTTAAAAAGTGTGTGTGTGTGTGTGTGTGTGTGTGTGTNTGTGACTGAACAACTAGGTAAAAGAAGGTGGTGTTTAATATCACTGGAGTATTGGGTTCGAGGGGTGGGCAATCGGGTGTTTGGGTTTGGACACATACATCTTGGACATGCATATTTGCATATTAGACATCCAAATGGAGATATTGACTAGGCAATTGTATGTATGGGTCTAGAATTTATGGAGAAGCCAGAGTGGGAAATAGAAATTAGAGACTCATTGGTATATAAATGGTTTGTAAGACATGAGTCTGGAAGACACAATTCAGGAACGAGCATAGGGAGAGTATAGAAAAGGAGGCATACGAATATTGAGAAGTCAAGAGAACGTTCGGGAACCACTCGAGGAGACTAAAAAACATGAAGAGTAATATGGGAGAAGCATCAAGAGGTGCTTATCCACACAAGGGAAGAAAGTGTTCAGGAAGGAGAGGGTTCTAGCAACTGTGACAAATGGGGTGCTCGGTCAGGCAAGGTGGGAACAGAGAGCGGACTATTGGATGCAGCAAGTCCGTGATGAATGGACATCTTCACGACAGCACTGGGGTCAGATGGTGAGGAAACTCCAATCCACTGGATTCCAGGGAGAAGGATAAAGAGAGATTGGAGACGGGAGATAGAAGGCAAGTCTGCCGAGGTCTGGGAGAGGAAAGGGGTGGCAGTGAGAGGGAAATGTGAGCCAGAGGAGGGCTTTTGTTTGTGTCTTTCAAAGATGGGAGCCATAGTAGCATCCTGAATGCTGGTGGGACAGTAGAGAGAAACCCTGATGGCACGGTGAAGAGAAAGACGTGCTTTAGGGGAAGAGATAGACGTCTGGTAGCTAGTTACTGTGCAGTGTGGTTAAGTCTTGAGAGAAAGATACACAGAGGCCGGGGGACTGTGGCATGAAGAGCGCGAGCACCCCTGAGAACACTTTCATGGTTCTTGTCCACTTATCCCATTCAAAGATAAATACCGCGTGTGCAGCCAGCTCATGACCTCTGTGATCAAGTTTGTAAGGTGAGCAAGGCCTTACAGAGGATACGGGATCGCAGAGCAATGATAGCGACAGTTTTTGTTGTTAGAGGGTTTCTTTAAGTTTTTCTGGACATTGTCTACTAGACCAGCAGAGAAATATAAGACAGTTCCTCCCACCTTTTTTTTTTCTTCTAAATTTAATTAAAAAAACAAAAAACCAAAAAACAACCAAACAAGAAATCCTTTTCTTCCAAAAGCTGAAACCAAAAGAATGCTCACGACTTCATCAGACAGTAGTTGTTTTCTGTGTCTGCAGAAGCAGGCAGGGCGGGTAGAGACAAAGCAGCACAGGGTGGAAAACCGAGCTCACCCGGCTGGCCTCCTGTTCGTGCCTGCTGTGAAATGATTCCCTTCCATCAGATCTGGCCCCGAGGTATTGTGCGGATTGTGCCAAAGCCGAATGAGTGGGTGAACCTGTCACTTGTCCTTTGCAAATATGGTTTTCAGTGGTTTGATGGAAAACCAAGGCGTTTCTTTATTGCTTTAACCTACACGGATGGTAACAAGCTATTTTTCTGAGGCTTATCAGGTTGCTTCCCGGGTGACCTGAATTGGAAATTTTCCAATGTGGTTAAAATAAGGTGGCTTCTCAAAGGTTAGTTGTCGTTTTTGTTTTGTTTTTCCTTTATTTCTCCCAATGCAAGACCCAGAACTCCTAGAGGATAGCATCCAGCCTGGGGAACTTAATATGATGCCCATAGATGCCAGGTCCTCTGCCTCCAAAATAGATGGATTGAGGAAGGAAGGAAGGAGGGAGGGAGAGGAACCTATCACATCAGACCTGTTGACATGACATGACAACTGCAAATACTTCAAAGAGCAAATAGGAGACTCTGAAAGGAGCTGTTTAAGTAGAGGTTGTTCAAAGACAGTGTCCGTGATCCGTTGCATGTAACCAATACATTTTATTAATTATAAACTACAGTATGTGGTATTTTTAGGAGCTGGAGCTGCTCTAGGCACCAGGACACACTTCCTTCCTGTAGTCGATCAGTTTTGTTTTATTTGTGACAGTGCGCTAACTTCTAGACGATCTGTTCAGTGGAAGGAGTCAACATCCCGATTGGGGCCTGTGTCCTGTCTTTATTTTTATGTCCTGTATTTACAACTGCTGGGCCCTCACTTATTTCTTTTTTTACGAAATGGATACTGATAGGAAAAAAGCATGCAAAACAACAGTTAGTGTCCTTAGAACACATTATATAGTTTCAAAATTGCATTGATTTTGTTGATTTTTTTTTTTCTGGAGTGATTATTAAATCAGTGAAATCTTCATGAAATCTGGAGTTCAGTGGACTCACCCATCTCCATAAACCACGTTTATACCCATTTTCATTTACATAAGTTAAAATGAAGGGATATGTGTTGATTGGAGAATTGTTTATTACCTCCTGTGTTATTTCAAAGTGACAGACTGAAATGCAAATAGGACATAAGGTGTGTCTTCTACCAAATTTGGTCAAAATCGTTTCACACTCCAGAAAGTTAAAGTTAAGCTTAAAAATGCCGGAGGCCAGATTGATGGAACACAGTGAATGATCTCCCTTAAAAAGTGTGTGTGTGTGTGTGTGTGTGTGTGTGTGTGTGTCACAGTTTATATCATCAAAAGCATTCTCAAATAAAGACATGCAGAAAGGCAAGAAGAAATCAAATGCTTGGCAGGGAACATATTCCCTCCCCATCCCCCCAAATATACTTACCACCCTCATGCATGTGTTCCCTGTGCCAAGAAAGGCCAGCCGTCTGCCTACCATTCAGGAGTCTTGGGGATCTTCCTTGACCCCACATTCTCACCCTCTTCTCACTTAGTGCTAGTATCTCATAATTTTAAGTGTATTAGCTGATTGTTTGCTTTGATATCTAAGTTCTCCTACCATTCTTCTTTTTCTTAATTTTCCTGGTTACCTTTACTTCCCCAGACTAATTAAGAGCTGACCTCTCAAGCTCTGTTAATAAAAATCCTTTTGGAATATGGTATTATATTGTATGTACTCAGATAAAATTGTCAACAATATTGTTACATAATCCTGTCTAGGAAGTATCTTTGTAAAACTCAGATCTTTTGAATATCATTTTACTAAGTTTTAAAGTTCTTTTTGTAAAGGTTTTATACATTTCATGATAGGATTACATATTAAATATAGAAATAGACTATATTATATATATATTTAGTATCTGTATAGTATACTATATGTATTTTATATGTTATTATATATTAGCACACATTAATATTATATATATTCTCTCATGGAAGTATTTATTGTTTCCTTTTTTAATTAGCATATGGGATGGATTTGTGTATGTTGATTTTATGTCTAATCACTTTATTAAACTTTCTTGGTATTTTTAAATGAAAAGAGATTGTCTTAGATATTTTAGGACAAAAAGTAGATCACTCATGAGCAACAAAAATCTTGTTATTTCATTTTTAGTATCTATACTTCTACCTTTTTGTCTCTTATTTAATTGCCTGGGACATGTAGAACTGTGTCAAATAGCAGATAGAGAGTATCCTTGTGTTGTTTCTAGTTCTAATGGAAAGGCCTTTAATGTTTAATTATTAAGTCAGATGTTCAGGACAGATTTCTGGCAGATGTCTTTTTCATCATGTTAAGAAAATTTTTCTTCTGGGGCGCCTGGGTAGCGCAGTCGTAAAGCGTCTGCCTTTGGCTCAGGGCGTGATCCCGGCGTTCCGGGATCGAGTCCCACATCGGGGTCCTCCGCTGGGAGCCTGCTTCTTCCTCTCCCACTCCCCTGCTGTGTTCCCTCTCTTGCTGGCTGTCTCTCTGTCACAAAAATAAATAAAATCTTAAAAATAAAAAATAAAAAATAAAGACAATTTTTCTTCTTAGGTTTTTTAAAAAGCTTATGGTTGTCTCCATTTTTCAAGTTCACAAATATACCCAAACCCCTCTGTACCCTTTCTTGCTGCTGATTCTTTGCTCGTGGTCGGTCCCTGCTATGATATGCTTCCAACATCTTTTAAGACTACTATTCACTGTTCCCTCTCTGTGAGGCCTTTCTGGACCGGCTTCCTGTGTATCTCTCATTCTTCCTTTTGCCTACTCTGTAACTGTTTTTGACATATCCTTCTCCCTATAAAACTACAAAGTCCTAGAACTGAGTGCCTTAACTGTTTATCTTTGTTTCCCATATGCAAGACCCTAACATGTGTGCCGCAAAAGTACCACTAAAATGGTTTTAATAAATTAATGAATGTAAGAATTATTGAAAAGTTTTCCAAGGATAATGCAAGTAGGTGATTCCTCTGACTTGGATAATACTTTGTTGTTTCTTGGAATTTCTGTCTTTCTCTGTTTCTTAGGATTACTTAGAATTAGTTTGCAATTTCTTGAACCTTGTCCATTGTTTGGTTTCTAGCAGCACGTGTTGGGACACGGCCCTCTGAAAATACGTCAGTTATTGGAGAGGAGGAAAAATTAACAAAATGTTACATATACTGTATTAAATCTTGAGAGGAGGATATCTTTTGTTGGTTATCAAAGCTCAGAAGAATAAAGTTATTCTTGAATTCTTCACTTAATTTTATAAGAAAATATACCTTTTTTTTTCCTTTTTTTTTTTTTTTTTTTTTCCTNTTTTTTTCCTGTGTAGGGAATTACTATCCGACCACTGGTGGAATTTCTCGATGTTAAGAGGTCCAATAAGAAACAGCAAGCGGTCAGTGAAGAAATCCACTGTCGGGTAAGTGTTAATGTAGTGATAATGATTTAAGTGATAAAAGAAAAGCTTGTTGGATTCAGTCGACAGCTTGACATTCTGGCGATCATTTCTCAAAGGAGAGGGTAAAAGGGAGAGAGGGCCAAGAAGGCATGAGTTGGGAGTTTAGAGTGAGCACAGCCCCATAGTGGCTTCTCCAAATTAACCTGCTAGACCTCCTGAGAATGGGGGAACAAGGACTCCCTCTCTCTCTTTTTTTAAGATTTTATTTTAGAGAGAGAGAGAGCACAACCGGGGGGAGAGGGAGAGAGAAAATCCCAAAGCAGACTCCCTGCTGAGTGCAGAGCCCAATGTGAGGCTCAGTCCCATGACCCTGAGATCATTGACCTGAATGGCAACCAAGGGCTGGACGCTCAACTGACTAAGCCACCCAGGCACCCAGGAACAAGGAATCCCTCTTGTCACTTCCTTCAATCTGAAAATGTTTCTACTGGAAAATTATCACCATATTTCATATTTTCCAAAATTATGAACAAACTGTTATGATGAAAAAAATAACCTGAGAATTGCCTAATATTGATATAATAAAATCAATGTATTTGGAGATGAATCATTGTTTCATTGCTTTTAGTAAAAACAAACAAACAAAAACCTAACAGCAAAAAAAAAGCAAAACGGTCAGGGTCTTTGAAGTTTAGGCATGATAAAAATAGACTGCAAATTACTGATTTCAGGTAAAAATTAATCAGTAGCCTTCTTTTCCTGTTTTAGTTTTTTGATCATGTGAAGACTGGGATTGAAGATGTTTGTGGACACTGGGGTCACAACTTTTGGAGAGACAAGTAAGAAGGTCTTACACCATTATACTATGACGGGGCTCTGGCTCAGTCTGGAAGCAGGACTTACTGACCTGTGTTATTTTTCAGAGTTCACATCTTTCCTGTGTTGTGCCATAGTATGTCCTTTGAGATAAAGTTCAGCAATCACAGAGAGCCTTCTGTAAAAAGCCAGAAATCTGAGGATGATGTAGGTGTCATAGGTGAGCTCTGCTCCACAGACTCGTCATGGTCCCAGGACACTTCCATCCTGGTGAATCCACAAACAACTTCCATTTCCAAGGCTGCCTTTTAGACCAGAATGGCTGCCCCAGCATTAGCCATCATGCGCACTTTCCAGGTTACACCTAGGAAGAGAGAGACAAAGGATATGTACTAGCTTCCTCCTAACTGGAGTTACCGGAAGCTTTCACACAGTCCTTCCTGTTACACACGTGGCCTGGCCTTCTGTGGCTGGCACTCAGTCGTGAGGGCATTTCTCACTGCAAGGGAGGCTGAAGAAGACAGTCTATTTGGTGAAAAACGGAGGGTTCTGTTACTGCGTGTTGTCCCACACATTTATCAGCACATCACTGGTTAGGAAAGCCTTTTGAAGGAGACAGACAACAGATTTAAACTATATTTTGGTAGATTCCTCTTACCTTCTTGCCTTTGCTTTCCTAACTTACTGATAGATGCCCTCCCTCCCTCCTGCTAATTTACATGAAGTTGACCAACCTACCAATTTATGTAATTTCACATCAGGGAGTTTTTGAGTGCTTACTGTTTGTTCACATGTTCTGACATGATACTGGATTACAGGAGACGTATAAACCATGAACTCAGGACTTTAAAATTTTGCAATATAATGAAGGCAACAAAGCAGTCACACAGTGAATGGGGGTGTGTGTGTGTGTGTGTGAGTGAGTGATATCATTAAGTAGTAAGATGATTTACAGAGACTCTAAGTGCTAATATACCCTTTACAAACCTGACCACACTGTTCGCTGATGTAGAAAAGCCTCTTGGACTTAGCCTTACTTTATAAGCGAAGGAAAAATAGTTTTATCTGTATGGAGAGAGCTCCCGGTTAGCTATGTGGGGGCACAAAGTAATAAAGCAAACTAAATCTCCATTGTTAAAGTATGGGGAAAATGACCCTTTATCTTGGGCAGGATTCACATTTTTGCAGCAGGAGGCGGATGAGAGAACCCTACCCACCTGCGCTGTGACTTTCTAAGAGCTTCCCTGCTTTATGTCCCCAGGACCTTCCTAACAAAGACAGATCCTTGTCTTTGCCAAGCCAGCGATTCAGACTTTTCTGCCTCTCTTCCTCTGTCTTTTCCTCAGCCAGACCTGTTTTCCAACTACCTCCTCCCTTTCTACCCGATCCCTTTTTTCCCTCCTCCAGCATCCCATCTGTCCTTCCCTGGAGGGACAAGAAAGAGTAGTCGCAAGAACAGGTGGTTCCTTTCCAAAAGGGAAATTGGGTTAAGGATTTATACCACTCCTCTGCCACCCAAACGGGAAACTAGACGTGAGCAGGCGTAGGAATCACATCAGCACCCCTGGGGCCGTGTTAGGAGGAAGTCTTGGACCTTGTGGTCATGTGGATTTGGTCTGGAACCTCAGGTAAAGGAACATCAGAGAAAGACTGGCTACATCCTACCTGTCTTGAGGGTCCGTGAGTCTGTTCTGAGCAAACATCTACAGCTGCCAGGCTAATTGGACTATAAATACTAAAGATGGCAGCACCAACTCTGATTTCGTGTCTGAAAGGTAATATTGCTCCATGTCTCACATTCTTCTCCACAGTGTACACATTTCGTTCAACCCCTGTGTATTTCCGTGCATGACAGACTCCAGGTCAATTTCAAATAATTCCCCGGATTGTCAAGCGCACTGGTTTTCGCAGGTAGAGCAGGGAAGTGTGTGTGGGTATGGAGGAATTTGGTGCTGACGCAGATCATTTCTAAAATGAGCTCTGCTCAGGTCCTGTCTCTGGTATGTACGTAATTGTTGATGTTACTAAATAGCCCATATAAAGAAGTGGATTGTTGTAGGTATGTTGGGTATCCTTCCATTTCCTCTGGAATCCTTCATGCTGTGGATGTCTAGTGGTCTTGCCAGAGAATTCGTGAGGCATCTGATCCTTTGGGAAAGGGTAAAGCTTAAACCTTTGAGTAGGGAAGTTTCCCACACTTGGTAAAAGGAGTCTAATGATGGTGCGGGAGAGCGCCCAGGTGTAGGTTGGCAGAGAAACGAAAAGTGTGAAAATAAAGCAAAGAAAGCGCAGGGTTCCTCTGCTAAATCAGATGCCCTTGCCCTTAATGCTTATATTCTTCCTTTTGTTTCTCTCTAGTGAAAAGCCAAAACAATAATAAAAATAACAGAAGTTTAAAAAGATGTGTTGCAGAATCAACTTAGAAAAAACTTGGCGCCTCTTTTGTGTAGTGGCCAGTCAGAAGGATGACTCTTTAATTATTCATCGCCCTCCAGTGTAGAGCAAAGGGCTAGTACCAAGGATGTGGGTTCGCATTATTCCTTTCATAGCACAGGTGTACCCATAAACCTCCTTGGGCTTATGGTAATCACCATAATGCGTTTCTTTCTTTCTCAACAAATATTCATTGCATGCTGTTTTGTTTACCTATTGGCCTAATAATGTCACATAACAAACCTCCCCGATACTCAGCTGCTCAAACAACAGTCACATTATTAAAGCGTGTGAGTCAGGAGTCTGAGAGTCCGGGCTCTGGGCCTGGCCGCGCTGGGCTGCTGCGGACTGGTCTTGCTCCTGCTTCCCTGGAGTGGGTTGGTTTTGTCATCTGATCCCTGCTGGCCTTCTCTGGTGTGACTGGAGTGACTGAACTCTGCTTCATGTGGCATTCACTTTTGTCTTGGGACTCATGAGTCACTCCACGCATACCCTTGTCATGGTAATTGTGGAAACAAAGAGGTAAGCTTCAGTACACAAGCCCATTTTAAGCCTCTGCCCCAATTGTCATGTCTGCTACAGCCCCCTAACCAGATCAGGGAACATTATTGAGGCCAGTGGCAGGAAACAGGACAGCACAGGTCATTTGGGCCATGGTGGAAGGACATCGCCAAGTAATAGGGCAGAGGGTGTGGCTACAGGGAGGAATTGAGACCAAATGATCCATTCTACCATCTGTGCTTATAGTGTGCCAGGCACTGTCCGAGGCACTGGTGATAAAGGAAAAAGTGGAAAAACAGCAACAACAAAAAAATCTGTGCCCATATATATCATTCTAGTGCTAGAAGACAGAAAGTAAGATAAATTATATCGCATGTTGGAAAATGATAATTGCTATGGAGAAAAATATATCTGGCAGGTAGAATAGGAAATTCAGGGGGTGGGAGATGGCATGCAGTTCTAATGGGCTTCTCTGATAAATGACTCCTGAGGAAACACTTAAAGGAGGCTCTGTAACTGAGCCCTGCAGGTGTATGGGGGAAAGGTGTTCATGGTGCAAAGTACACTGGGTATAAAAGCCCATGGATGGGAGCAGAGCTGGCAAGTTTCCAGGGCAGGAAGGACACCAGTGAGGCTGGACGTGAGAAGCACAGTGCCAAGGGATACAGCTCCAAATTGTGTAGGGCCCCAGATCACTGTGCATTTACTCATCTGGGATGCAGCGTTTCATGTGGTTTGACTTACATTTTATCAGCATCACTCTGGCTTCTGTGTCAAGGGTAGTCTGTAGGAATGCAGGGGTGAAAGCAGGGAGAGCAGTTGGATGCCTGTTGCAAAAATCCATTGAGAGATGACGATGTCTTGGACCAGGGTAGATCCAAGAGACAGGAGCGTAGAAGGGGTAAGGCATGGTTGGACTGTGTGTGTGTGTTGATGGTGGAACCAGCAGAAATTGTCAAGAGTGGATATGAAGTATTAGCTTGCTGGAGTTGCTATAACGAAGGACCACAGATTGCGTGGTTTAAACACTAGAAATTTATTTTCTCACAGTTCTGGGGACTAGAAGTTCAAGATCAAAGTATCAGCAAATTTGGTTCTTTCTGTGGGCCGCGAGGGAAGCGGCTTGCAGATGGCCTCCTTCCTGCCTCTTTGCATGTCTGTCCAAATTTCCTTTAGTCCTAGAGACACCAGTCATATTGGATTGAGACCCACCCTAATGACCTCATAACTTCATTACCACTGTAAAGACCCTGTCTCCAAATAGTCACATTCTGAGGGGTTAGGGGTGAGGACTTCAATCTGTGATTTTTAAGGGTGACGCAATTCAGGCCGTAACATGGAATGTGAGAGAAGGAGAAAAATCAAATGTTACATCAGGGTTTTTGACCTGGTGGAGTGGTTGTCAACTGAAATGGCAAGGACTGTAGGAGAAAATGCGTTCGATCTGGGAACATCGAGTTTGAGAACTGGATATCCAAGTGGGGATGTTAACTGGGCAGCTGAATAGTCATTTCTGGGCCGTGGGGACAAGACTGGAGCAGGAGATACAAATGGGTGGGAGTCACTGGCACAGAGATGCCATTAAAATCAGGAGATTGGGCGAGATGGCCAGAGAACAAGCGGAGATCAAGAGGACCAAGATAGAGCCCTGGGCACTCCTACATCAGGAGGCCAGAAAGAAGAAAAAGACCCAACAAAAGAGGCTGAGAAAGAGGAGGGAACCCAGGGGTGTGTGACATTCTGGAAGATGTTAAGCAGGAGCAGTCAGAAAAGGTGAGGGCTAATGATTGGCCATTGGATTTATACTGTGGGGTCACTGACGACCTCAGTACGAGTCGCTTCAGCAGAGTATTAGGGCAAAAGCCTAATTTGTGGATGTTCAAAAGATAATCAGAGGAGGAATTGGAGGAAGTATTAACACTTTTGAGTAATGTCACTGAAAGGAGAAGCAAGAAAATAGCAAATGTTAAAAATATACATATTTTAATCTATAATTAGTGAATATTAGATATATGTATATCATGGCTATATACAAAAATGTACCGATGGTAACATTTACATATATATATTTTATATGCACTTATATTCAGGTATACACATATAAAAATATATATATATTGATCAGACAAGCTAAATACTACTACTCAGTTTTTCCCCAGGTGTGGTAGAAATGGTGGTAAAAACAGGTTTGTGTTTGGGGTTTTTGGGGGGTTTTTTTTGGTCAATGTAGTATGAATTAATTGAAGCTTGCATTTTCTTTATTTCCAGGTTTAAGAAATTCGATGACAAATACTTGCGGAAGCTTTTGATTCGGGAAAACCAACCCAAGTCAAGTATTGTGTCTTTATATAAAAAGCTTGAAATAAAACATGCCATTGAGATGGCAGAGACCGGGATGATAAGTGCGGTTCCTTCTTTTGCATCTCTGAAGTAAGTGCTGTTTTGCAAATAGAAGTTAGTACTACTAAGTATGTCTTCATAGTTTTTTCAAAACCAGTAGTAGTAACAAATTTCATCCGTGTCCTAGACCTCACAGAAGAATGAGATTCTGGTTAAAATGTGAAGCCTAGAAATGTATACCTTCTGTTATGTCACATCAGGTCAAATCATATCATGTTATTTTAGAATTGGCTAGTCAGAAAATACTTTGTCATGTTTAGGACGATTATGCCTTTGCTGTATTTTCTTGAGGTAATTCATTGCTTTGTGAAAGTGCCTCTTTAGCAAGCATTTTGAAATGGAATATCTTAAGGTGTGTGATTTGTAAATATGCATGTAATTAGATAGCTATTTCCTCAGAGATCATTCATACAGTCATAGTTTAAGGCTTGCAAAGAACATTAGTGATCGTCTGGTATGGTGGTTCTCAACCCAGGCTGCATATGAAAAATATCTTAGGAGCATTTAAATAATACAGGTGTCCAGGGCCCACCCACACCAGTAAAACCAGAATCTCTGGTGGTAAGGCCCAGGTATGGGTATATTTTATTTATAAGTTCTTCAGATACTTCCACTATGCAGTCAAGATTGAGAGCCACTGATATAGTCTGTCTCCCTAATTTTAAAAATGAGGAAATGAAGATTCAGAATGGTAAAGTGACTTACCCAAAATCTTATAGCAAATCTGTAGCAGAACAGCAAATGCTCAGTTAACAGTAGGTCATTTTATCATGTAAACATCTACCCTTTCCTACCACAAAAATGATAGAAATTACAGGTTCTGCTGATTTCTTATTTCACTGAGGAGCTTGAAGTATATTTAAAATACATGTCACCTAATTAAAATGCTATCTATGGAAGTGCTGAAATGAGACAGGAAACTCCAAATCACACCCAACCGTATAAACGAGGATTTTTACTAAGATGTAAAACCCCTATTAGAAATATGGGAGTTTACACAACCCAGAATAAAAAGAAATAGTGGTCAGGATGGCTTGGAGGTAAAGGCATTGCACTGCACTAGAAACAGGGGTGTGAGCAGAGTGACTGATTTATAGTCCCACCCTGCAATAATTCACTGTGTGTCCTCAAGCTGGTTCATCTGTTTCCCTGAGATTGAGTTTCTTCCAAGTAGAAATGGGGCTATACTTGATCTGTGTTTCCCTCTAGCTTTATAAGTTAATGATCTTTCTTATGCACTATTCTATTGCAGTTGTAACAAGGGGTAATTCAGTTATTCACCTTCACAAAGGAGAGCCATTGTCTTTGTGATCACAGAAGAAAAAAAAAATCTTAGTTTTACTTTCTGTTTATAGTTCATTTAGAAACTGGTAGTAAGCAGAGAAAAGGCAAAGGTTTAAGGTTATGGAAGGGGGGGTAGCAGAGTTAATGGTCAGCCTCATAGTTACATCAATGAGTACCATATAGACCATTCCATATCTCCTGAAATGTTTTCTTTAGCGGAAATTAGAAGCAAAACGGGAGGTGATAAGGAATTGTTTTTCTGACAGTAATGGACTAAGTGTTCTAGACCAAACGATCCTACGAGAGCAACTAGGAAAAAAGGACAAAATATATTTTAAAAATCTGCTTTAAAGCTGGAAATTACTAGTACAATGAGGAATTTCTTGGCCAAGAGTCAACAGAAAAGGGAAGTCCAAGAAGATGGACCTGGCATTTGGTGCTCTTTTTTCCCTGGATCACAGAGAAATTATCTGAGAATCTAAAAGTCTAAAACAAGTTTTGACAGACTGATTGGTCTTCAAGAGTAAAAATTGGAATTGAGGACCTACCAAGAAGGAGGAGCTTTTGTCCTCAGCTATAGTTTATTACTTCAGAATTCTACACCTTACCCCTCAAAGGAAAGAAGTATGACCTAGAATTATCTTAATCTGTGATTCTTTAAATCATCTGAGATTGATATTACTTTTATCCCAGCTGACTGAGAGAAATAAACTTAAATCTTCTCTGGAGGAAAATAAGATTATAAAGAGTCTTAAACTACCTCCATGATTTTTCATATATAATGTCTAGCAACCAATCAAAAGCATATGAGTAGACAAGGAAATGTTATTGGAAACTCTGAAAAAAGATAAACAAAAACAGAGAGTAGTAACAGATACAAGGGGGTTTCAGATAATTGAGTTAGGGACTTTAAAATAAAAGTATGTTTAAGGAAGGAAAATGGCATCAACACTTTTGACATTGTCATGGAGATTCTATAAATAAAAAAGATCTACGTGGAATATTTGAACTAAAAATTGACTAAATTTAGGATCTCATTTGATAGCGTAAAAGTAGATAAGACACAGCTGTAGGGAGAATTGATTGGAAGATAGAACAGAAGGAATAATCAGAATGAAGCATAGAGTGAAAAAATCTATGGAAAACAAAGTAAGAAATATATGGATATTGTGAAACGTTCCAAATGGCAATGAGAGGTAAATTAGTAGGAATGGTATTTTAAGAGATCATGACTGAGCATTTCCCCAAACAGATAAAAGACATGAACTGTGACAAACCCCAAGCAGATTAAATAAGAAGAAAACCAAAACCAAATGCTAGTAAAACTGCTACAAGTCAAAAACACAAAGAGAAAATTTTGAACATAATCAGAGGAAAGAAGAGACCTATTTTCTTCAAAAGAGAAAAACAACAAAAAAAAAACCCTGACAATTGGTTTTTCAACAAAAGCCATGGAAACCATTAGTATCTTCCAAATTCTGAAAGAAAGTGACTGATGACTTAGAGTTCCATATCCTGCTGAAATATTCTTAAAAAAAAAGTAGCATAAAAATATTTTCAGATAAATAAAAAAAATCATACCAAATTGAATGATGAAAGTTTTAGACAGACAGAAGGAGGAGTCTCTTAGGGAAGCTCGGAGATTAAGGAAGAAATTAAAGTAATGGAAATGATGAATATTTATAAAACCTAAATGAATATTAATTACATAAAATAATGTCTGTGGGGTTTTGAATGTAAATAGAATTAAAATTAACAACAAAAATAGCTTATAAATTGGCAGGAGGTGACTGGTGTTGTTGTATTCTAATGTAATCCCAGGAAACCACTAAACCAGTAAGTGAATGTGACAAGCTAACAGAATAGGAAAATAAAATAGCAAAATAAACTAAAATTTAAAAAGGCAACGAAGTAGAAAAAATAATTATAGAACAAATAGAATGCAAATAGTAAGATGATAGTTTTGAACCCCAAGGTAATTACATTAAATATAAATGTACTCCATTTAGAAGGATGGATGATCAGAATGGATAAAAATATACAACTCACAAGATGTTGCTTATAAGAGACAGTACTCCTATCTAAGGGTACAGAAAGTTTACAGGTGAAAGGTTGATAAAAAGATATCTTGTTGAAGCACTAAACAAAAGAAAGTTTGTGTAATTATCATAAAATGTAAACATAATGAGAAAAATATTGCTAGGCATAAAGAGATTCATTTCATAATGATAAAAATTTCAATTCTAAAAGAAGATGTAAAAGTCTAAATTAGCATATAAATAATAACATAGCCTCAAAATATATAAACTAAAACTTGACAGAGCCGTAAGTAGAAATACACAAACTCGTAATCATAGTGGATAATTGTATTGCTCTTCTGCTGGCAACTGATAGTACAAGCAGACACACTTTCAGTAAAGATACAGAAGATTTCAACCACATAATAAACAATCAAGCCTTTAAACGTTTCATATAGGGTATGTTCCCTTGCCAGAAGTGAATCAAAAACTAAATAAAATATAAAACAGTATAAAAAGTCAAATACCCCTTTCTTTAGAAGTTGAATAAAAACTGCATCAGATAAACTGTGATGTAAATCAGAAAATATTTTGAAAAACGCGACATATGAAAACTTGCATAAAGCTTTTAAAGGGAAATTTTTTTAACCTTTAATGAAAATGTTACAAATAAAGTCATGCTGAAAGTCAGTAGTCCATGCTAGGAAATTAGAAAAAGGAACAACAAATTAAACCCATAAAAGACAAGGAAATTTGAATAGTACTCCAAGTATTAAATAAACAAATCTGCAATTGAAATTGTTCCCACAAAGTAAACCCCAAGACCATATGGCTTTATTTGTAAATTCCACCAAATATTTAAGGAGGAGATAAAACCAATCTTACACAAACTTCTTCAGAAAGTAAGAAAGGAGGGAAAGCTTCCCAAATTGTCTTATGGGACTAGCGAAGGAAAATTATAGATATAAGATTTCTGTAAAAATTCTTTTTTTTTTTAAAGATTTTATTTATTTATTTGACAGAGATAGAGACAGCCAGCGAGAGAGGGAGCATAAGCAGGAGGGAGTGGGAGAGGAAGAAGCAGGCTCATAACAGAGGAGCCTGATGTGGGGCTCGATCCCATAACGCCGGGATCACGCCCTGAGCCGAAGGCAGACGCTTAACCGTTGTGCCACCCAGGCGCCCCTCTGTAAAAATTCTACACATAGTATTAGCAAACGAAATCCAGAGATATGTAAAAAAGATATACAGCACAATAATTTTGACTTATTCCAGGAATATAAGGGTGACTTAAAAGTAAAAAATCCGTTATTTGCCTCATTTACAGAATAAAAGAAGAAAAATCAGAGGTTTTTATTATTTATCTGTAATAGAGGCAGAAAAATTATATGATAAAATTCAACATCTATTCTTGATTTTTTAAAAAATACTTTATTTATTTATGAGAGAGAGGGAGAGAGCAGATGTGCAAGCAGCGGGAGGAGCAGAGGAAGAGGGACAAGCAGACTCTGCACTGAGCTCGGAGCCTGACAAGGAGCCTGATCTCACAACCCGGAGATGATGACCTGAGCCAAAATCAAGAGTTGGACACTTAACCAGCTGAGCCAGTCAGGTGCCCCTCTATTATTGATTTAAAAAAAACCAAAACCTAAATAGACTAAGAATAGAAGAAATCCTTTTTCAATCTGATAAAGTTTATTCACAAATAATCTACAGCAAATGATATTTTTAATATTGAAATGTTGAAATATTGAAAGCTTTACCCTAAGATCTGGAAACAGATGCCTATTATTACTATTTCTATGAATATTTTACCAATGCTAAACAAACAAAAAAAAAGATTAAAGATTAAGGATAGGAAAACAAAGAAAGCTGTCATTATTCCCAAACAGCTTGATTGTTTTCACAGAAAATCCAAAAGAACCTACAGATAATTAGACATAATAAGTAAATTTACCCAGGTTTCTTAATACATGGTAAAAAATGTCAGTGGTAGTTTTCGTAAATATCAACAAATAGAAAGTGACATTTAAAAAAATGCTCAGTTTAGAATAGTATCATGAAATGTATACATCAATATCAAACATCAAAATGAAATTTAGAGAGTGCGTTTGAAACCTCTCCACAGAAAGTCCCAAACAGATAAGACCATATTAATAAAAAGAAAGACTCAATATTACAAGATTTTCAGATCTTCTCAAATTGATCTATGGATTCAGAACAATTCCATTAAAAATCCCAATGTGTGTGTGTGTGTGTGTGTGTGTGTGTGTGTGATTAGACAGTCTGGTCCTAAAATTTCTATGGAAATACAAAGGGCCCAGATTAACTAAGACAAAATTGTCTTGAAAACTGAAGAACAAATTTGAAGAATTTACACTATTAGGTAGCAAGACTTTCTGTAAAGCTCCCATGATTGAGACAATGTGATACTGAACAAAAACAGAAGAACAAATAGACCAGCGGAACAAAGTAAGAGTTTAGAATAGACCCATGCATATATGGATACTTATTAATGACGAAGTTTACAGTACAAAGTAGTAGGGAAAAGATGACCTTAAAAAATGGCCTTGGGTCAGTTAGGGATCCATATGGAGATAAAGTGAACTTGAACACTATTCCACATTGTATCAAGCCAAGGAGTATCATAGGTATGCATGGGAGTGGGGAAACAATGAAGCTTTTGAAAACTATATGAGAGAATATCCTGTTACTGTTGTAATAGGAAAATATTTCATTAAAGGAATGAAAAGGCAAACCATAAAATGGGAGAAGATACTTGTCTCACATAAAACTGAGAAAGGTCTAAAAAAAAAAAAAAAAAAAAANTGTGGAAAAATGGAAATGGACAAGAGACGTGTTCAGGCAGTTTATAAAATAGGGTATCCACATGGTCAATAATCATATGTGTTCCAAAATATATATATGAGAATACTCATAAAAGCATTGTTTGTCATATCCAAAATTCAGAAATAAGGCAAATACCCATCAACAGTAAAATGGATAAATTGTTATATATTCATGCAATGGGATATTATACAATGAATAAAATGAACAACCCGCAGCTACATGTGATAACACAGATGAATCTCTAACACAGTGCTAAGCAAAAGAATCCAAATTTAAAAGACTACCTATTGAAATAAATACATATATACATATATACATACATACATACATACATACTGTAATCATAGGTACACTCTATCTATATAGGTAAGACCCCATTTATATAGAGTTCAAATTCAGGTACAACTATTATAACAACTTAGAAGTTAGGGTAGTGGTTGTTTTGTCAAAGAGCAAGGGAAGTAGTGATTGTTGCGGGGCAGAATACAATGTGGTTTCTCGGGTTTTGATTCACGTTCTGTTTTTTTGATTTGGGTAGTGGTTATACAAGTACATTCACTTTGTGAATATTCATTGAGCCGTGCATGTAAGATTCATGCACTTTTCTCTTTTGAATTATATTCCAATAAAATATATTTTAAATATAAACAAGGGAGGTAGTTGTGCACTTATCGCTACAGTTATACAAACATTTGTTGGCTAAAACTTGGTGGAAACATTGTACAAGAACATCAGATCCCCAAACAATTGTTACCTCTTGACCTTATAATTCCTTCTAAAATTCTATGGAGTAATTTTGCTGATCAAAAAACCTGATTAGAAACCCAGACAGCTGTCTAAGCAACAATGTCTCAATCTAAGAAGAAGCTTCTTAAAA
>NC_048221.1:63965939-63992008 GCF_002007445.2 Ailuropoda melanoleuca | reverse complement strand
CTTAACCGCTGTGCCACCCAGGCGCCCCTTGAAAGCTCCATTCTGACTACCGATGTACATCCCAAGGGCCCAAACTCCTCATACCATCACCTTTGGTTGTTAGGATTGGTCAGACCATGGCCATACCATATATCCCATTTATGTGAACTTCTAGAAAAGGCAAAATAATAGTGACAGAACACAGATTAGTGGTGGCTTGGGGCTGGGGGTTAGGAGAGAGGCTTGATTTCAATGAGCCATGAGGAGCTCTTCAGCGCCAATGGAATGACTTTATGTCTTGATTGTAATGGTGGTTATGTGATGGCAAGAAACTGCCAAAATTCATCAAATCGGACACTTCATGCGGCTGAATTTTATTATGTGTAATTTGTACCTCAATAAAACTGGAAATAGAGAACTAATCCCAATAATAGAATGAAGTGAATATGAATGCACTTAATAAAGCTCTTTATAAATAAGCCCTTGTTGAAAACAGTAATTTGTTACCATGTGGACATTATTTTTGTCCTGCAATGTCACTTTGGCTTCATTGGGTTTTTTAGAAGAGTGTATTTGCCAATAAAAGTCGTGCTGTCTCAGGTCGTGTGACACAGCCCCATCGCACACCTTACCTCTACTTAACTTTTTGCGATACTTTTACAGGAAGCTCTCATTTTTGCTCCCGCAGTAACGGCTAGGGTCATGAAAATTCGTAATGGCACAGTGCTGTTTCATACCACTTTAAAATAGCAGTATGGACAGCACTTTTTTGTCTTTCCCATCACACAAATGGTCGGTGCCATCTCCTGGAAAGAACTGTCCTACTTTGGGTTCTAATTGTAAGCATAGCCCTGTTTACAATGACTCAAATGCATCATTTGAAATGTGGCAGAGCCGAGAGTTTGTACTGCGGCCACTTTATACCTCCGTGATACATTAAAAGGTGTAATTCAGCTGAAATGTAAATCACTGTTCTTGAAAACAAATCACCAATGGAGATAACAGGGCTGCAGAGCAGCTTTAGGCTTCGGAGGGCCCACCTATTTCTTTCAGGTCTAGATTGCAGCCACACTGCTATCAAGGGTAATAGGGGGTTGCTGAGGCATGCTGATTACAATGGGATGGTAAACAATGCTTTTAAAGCAGTGCCTGAATAGAAGAACACACAACATTAATCACTCGAGTTCAAAAAGACTCATGGGAGGAAAGAGTGGATTTCCTATGAGCTATAGCTCTCGCTAAACCCTGTAGATGGCCACACAAGGATCCCCTGGTAGAACACTATTTCTTATTCCTTAGTAATCATCACCAACTTATGTCAAATGCTAATTGCTAGTCCATGGCTAAGAAGAAAAAGCAATGATGAATTTTGTTTTGTTTATGACCATGATGAGTTATTATTACTATTATTACTATTACTATTACAATAAATGAGGTGTAAGGATTTTAGGAGTTGAAAGAGAGCGAGGAATTATACAAGCATCTCTCACTTTAACTTCTCTTTCCTTGGTAGAAGGCGATAAACAAGAATGCTGCAGGAGATCGTAGTCCCCTATGAGATAGAAAGGTGCCTGAATGGTTTCCAAGTCCAGGCTCCCACGCTTAGTTAACTGAATGAGTGAGTAGTTTTAGCCTGTGAAACTCTAAACCCTGAAAGGTAGGCCTGAGCTCACCACAAGCTAGTGTTCAGGCCAGATGGGCATGCAGACGATTTGAGATAAGGCAAGAGTCTTCTTGTTGATTGGCTTGGATTCATTTTTTGTGAAATTGCTTACATAATGTTTATACCTCTGGAGAATACCATTTATAGTTTACGTCTTCTATATTTAATCAGGCCAGAGCCAGAGATAATTAGTCCATACCAACTTCAACTTGCTGGATCAACTACCTCAAAAATGTGTAGATCAAATCTCTTCCCTTTTCTTGTTAAGAATCTTAAACAGGTTGTTCTGTTATATTAAACAAAATCCCAGTTCCTTAGTTCAGCATTCAAGCTGTCAGTGATCTGCTTTCATCATTGTCCTTCTAGTATTATCTTTTACTTGCCCTACAAGAGCTCACCTCAACTGACACTAGTTTTCAGTCACTCTCCGAGTTTTCCCTCTTTCTTAAATCTATACTTCCTAAAATATATTTTATCAAATTGCCTATTTGAGTCTCATTGAATGTTCTGCTCATCCATCCATCCATCCATCCATTAGACCATCACTTATTCCTGGTGCTGTGGATAAGAATTGACATGGACAAAATGCTGGCCCAATTCTCAAAGTGCTCATGGTCTACTTGGGGAGAACCGATTGGAGAACCAACACAATCTTAGCCCATTTCAACAAGTGTAGTGGTAAAAAGTTACATTTAGAACAAGGATGGCATATGAAATTATCCCATCCTACTATCTGGTATTTCATTGCAGTTATTTATATAAGTCACTGCTCACTCCACTGGTCAGTTATCCTCACGGTCCTATTTGAACTCTTCCTGAGGGGTTTATGACCCCTGAAGTTAGGAATGTGGATGAATCAAAGTGTGATATAAAGACTTCTTTCTATGGAAAACACTTACCATCTATGAAGGTATCTTAAAAACTTCCAAATTCACCAAACACGGAGTAAATAACTTTGGTGTGAATTAGGTCAGGTCACCTGGGGAATGGCGGTTACATGAGACATACCTGTGTACCTTGAACTCTCTGACGACAAGAGTGGGGTTTGTGGTGCCAAGCTGCTTAACAAAGCTACTAAAAAATAAGGAACGAAGGAAGGAAGGAAGGAAGGAAGGAAAGAAGGGAAGAAAGGAGGAAGGAAATAACCAGAACCCTAACTCCAAAATAATCTTCCTCTATGACCTTGGGTAAATTCATCTGTCTTCTTGTATTTAGGTTTCTAAGATTGATTGGAAAATACTGAGCTATATTATTTCTCAGATTCTATCTATTCCAATACACTATTAGCTAAGAAGTTCTGGAAGCTTCGACGATTTCAGCAATATTGTTTTAATGAGGAGAATTTTAAAAATATATCTATATCTTACATATATATATATATATATCTTATATATCTTATCTATATAGGAAGAGATACAATAAGATTTTAAACAGTGCCCCCAGATGAGCACCCTTTCCTACACGTATAAGACTGTCCTAGTGAACAACATCGGTGGTCTGTGTTTTTAAAAATTTAAATGTGTGAGCATTTTCTTTCTTTGTGATATAAACTTTGTTGATTCCACTCTTCATGCTAGAAATGATTGGAGTAGCTTTGATTTTGCAGTTTGAATCCTACAGTCTGCAACCTGTAAGAGAGAAATGGTCTAAGAGATAAGGTATAATTAGATTTCCTTCCAGTGTATTTTATTCTTTGTTGCAGAATAAGATATGGCGTAGTACTGTTTGTGGGGGTTGGTGATAATTACATGGCAATTCTGTGTAACTATATTTGAAGGACTAAACCAGTTAAACATTAATACACGAGAATCATATCATACCTAACATCTCTGAAGCCACAGTGTATAGAGCTGAGGGTGCTCAGGCTGACTTACAGAAAAAAGAAATCACTTGTATCTAACTGTGGCTTATTTGGATGAGTGTCTTTAATTATGTTTTTATAACTGTGATATTATTTTTCTTAAATGAGATGCAACTAACTTTTACAGCATTATTTTGTTAGACTTAGGAGTTGGGTGTCTGTGTGATTAGTTGTTCAAACCCACTTGTGCAGATGAAAGGGATCTGATTAAAACTATGCATGGGAGACAGGCGTTAGCCATGGGCCATCCCAGGAAAATGGGCCTGTGTTGCCGTCTCATTTATAAGATGCTGAGGTGTTTGAAGTAGAGAAGTGCGATGCTTTAGGAGGCAAAATTTCTCTACGCACGCTCTCCAGTGTATGCTAAACTGGGGATTTAAGTCACTTAGGGATGGGAACTCTGGTTAGCTCGTGAGAATCCATTAAGTTGTAGTTTCAAGTATACAAATAATATTAATTTATTTCATAAATATAATTTCTGACTTCAGAGATATGTCAAAGAATAGAAATTTTCACCTTTCATTATGCAATTTAGTTCATGTTGTCCCCAGATGAGAACATTAGCAAAAAACATGTTTACAAAGTTCAACTCAAAATTCCAGTTGTAATCAAACCTAATCATAAGAATACACTGTGCCTTCAAAGTTTCTACATATTATTTAATCCAATGCTTTATGATCATAACGCTTGCCAATATATTTCTTCATTTATTTTATGAAGCTTTAGTAAAAGACATGTAAAAATGTTCTGGAGTGCTTTGTCTAATTGTGACTTTTATCCTCAGAAGGAACCATTTTTCCCTTGTCCATGACCTAAGATCTTTGAAAAGTATCGAGTTTGTCTTGCAATGATCAAAGTATTCAATAATGTACGCAAATGAAAGGTGGCTTCTATTTCATTACAGATTCGATTCAATCACAAAGGCAGCTGACAGTACAAATTTGTAACAAATTGGGCAATTCAAGAAGCCATATTAATGAATGCTATGAAACACAGGGATCATTTGTGAATGGAGTTGAAAAATACACCTGTTGTTTCCAGGCAGTGATAATAATCATATATCGAGGCCATAGGATGAGGCCGGCTTTCCCGGTTCATGCCTGTTAGGAAACAACACTTCATTGTTACTTTGCATGTGGGGAAGCCTTGCAAATGGTGGGGGCGACAGGAAACAAAGCTGTGGGAATTATTTAGTGGAACCCTATACTCAGACAGGTGCCACTTTTAGACATTTTAATTGATCTCATTTGTTAGTTATACCTGTAAATCACACTGTTATCATCCCCGAACAAGGAATGGAAACCAGAAATTGTCACAGACTAAAGATAGCAGACCAAGTCCCCAGATGGACCAGCATATAGATTTACTGGCTTAGTTTCACAACGTACATTAGATAGAAATTGGATACCTGGAAAAATCCAAATTACATGAGGCCTCTTGTTTCTTTATATCACATTGACAGAAAACATGGTTTAATATTCTACTGTGGCCAAGGCTGCATATCATATATTAAGATGTGTGTGTGTGTGTGTGTGTGTGTGTGTGTGTGTGAAAGGAACTTTTGAAGTTGTAAAAGGGTCCTCTGTTTTAGTACAGTAAGTAGTGCTGTGGTAAGGTATAATGCTTAGCCAAAGTCTTGTTAGAAAGTACCATTTTGCATCTGGTTACAGTACAGTACTCTCCAGTATCTGAATGATGGAAAGATATGGGCCAAGAATACCAATGGATTGAGAATAAAGAGGCATTCAAAGGTTGTGGATTTCAAGGGAGTCCCAGCCTGGGTGGTGGTGGACTGGGGGAGGTCCTGCTTTTCTATGTTCCTTTAATGAAGCACTCAGGAATAGATAACCTCCATAAGATTCCCTGAATGAGGATGCTGCTGAATTAAATGTAGCTTCAGCAGAAAGCCCGTTACCAAAAACATAGCCAATAACAGTCACTCAGCATAAAAACAAACCTGTTCTGCCTTCCCAGCAACTTTTCTAAGTGTATTGGACTCATCAGCGACAGTGTTGCCTAGACTTTGCATTGTAGATCCATTCCCATGAACATCACCCCAAAGCATTTCGCATCAGCATCTCTGCTGGCTGGGACTTCACTTAGCTGGAGGCCAAGCCAAATCCTATTTTAGCTTCAACTCAGTGAATTACTATGTGAAATACAATCAACATTTCATTGCAGTAGCAAGAATTGTAGTTAACGCAATGAAATCCGTGTTATTAAATGTTCTAAAACATTTTGTCGTGATCACACTTAACAACGACTGAGGCCCATGCAAAATATTGATGTAACTGCCATATTGAGAAATGGCTGCATTTGTACCAAGTAAGAGACACACAAAATATGTTAATTTGATCAAATCTGAACTTACAATGATACCTGAACATATTATCATGGGTCTCTTTAATCCCTAATTTAAGGGGTGCAATGTTCCATCTGACTTTTGAAGTTTTACTTTACTTAAAACAGCTTAACTGTAGTTATAAATGGGTAAGAACAACATATAAAGACTCAGAAAATATCATGTGAGGGGCTCAGGTCATGATCTCAGGGTTTTGAGATGGAGCCTGGCCTTGGGCTCTGAGCTCAGCACGGAGTCACCGAAGTTTCTCTCTCCCTTTCCCTCTGCCCCTCCCTGCCCTCGCTCTCTCTCTTTCTCTGTCTAAAATAAATAAATAAGTCTTTTAAAAAAATAAAAATAATAAATAATAAAAGGCTTGTGGTGAGGCACTATGACAGATGCTGTTACTTAAAATGTATGAAAAATCTGTCACTAGATATTAGTCAGATTCACGATTCTTAACCTTTGAGGGACAAGGGACTCTTTAACAATCATATTAAATTCTCTCCCCAAAAGTGAAATCAACACACTTTATTTTACCAGATTTTATATCTGGAAATTGATCCCCTTCACTTTCAGATTATTAAAGTAATCTTTAGAATGTCTTCTGTGAACAACGTATTGGCTTTTTTTTCTGGAAGATTTTGAAATCAGCCCACCGTATGAAAATGAACCCAAATCAAATTTTATTCGCTCAAGTGGAAATTTCAATGGGAAGGCTGCCATCGAGTAGCGGGAGCTGCATTTGCAAACCGGGGCGTGGTCTTTGATAAGGAAGTGATCTTTAGCATGACATCAATTTAGACGTTTTGGTCTGACAGCAGCAAGTGCTGAACCATCTCAGCTGCAGCTTTGTGGTAGCAAACTAAATCGAATGTCCCCTAGCTTAAGCTGCCAGACGAGAGCAAATTTGTGTAAAGACCCACCTGAAATCTCTAACTTTATTCAAGTTGAAATCACGCAGCATCGTTTCTTTCGACCACAACTTCGTGAGGGCACAAAGCCTATCTTGCAGGTCTGGAGGCCACGTGGAGACTTTGCCAAGTCCTGGTAGATTCACAATGGACATCCCTAGATGTAGAGTCAGCATTTCCTTCCAAGGAATGGTTCTTGGTTTGTTACTATGTCTTGGTGGAAAATGGCCAGGCCCATGCCAACATGCTGTCCATCAGGAGCACGGTGTTAACTGGATTGATGTCAACATAAGATCTGGCATGCCAGGGAGCACTAAATCATCCAGTGGAAGAAATGCTGTAGAGTGGACGAGGCTGGGGCCATTCATGCACGTGAAGGATGCATGAGCCACTGTATCATATTCCAATTGTGCCCACCCTTGCTTCCCTGCCACCCTCCTCCAGTGCACACCTACAGACTCCCCAGGAGTGCCCGAGGACTGAGAAAAAATATCCAGCCTGAGAAACAGGCAACTGGCATCACTGAGAAGAAGGATTAGGAGTGTTATGACTCCTTTCATATGTGAAAAACAGTGTAGAATGGAAGTCCTCCCCATGGGAAGAACTTCGAATTGTTATTCTGTAAGGAGAGAGCTGAGTATGAATCTATACTAATTGTGGCAAATTGTTTGGCCAGATGGTTAGGGATTTGGAAGGAGCAGTATTAGGGATTGACAATAAAGAGGTCTGTGGATAGGAATCTAGGAACAGATTCCAAAGGTGAGAATATTTGTGTCTGATTGAATGTTCAAAAGGGTTTCTACTGCAAAAAAGTCTCCTTGGTATCAGTGGGCATGTTAGCTCAGCTGTGTGTGTGTCAGACAGCCTCATTCCACAGCCTGCGCAGTATTTGCCCAGTTGCCCATGATGGCAGAGATGGGAGCTATAGAGGTCTGAGCGATCAATGAGGAGATAGGGCTGCTGCTATGTAGTGGGGTAGGATGTCCTGGGGCTGGAGCAGAGTTGAGCTCCTGCAATTTCCCTTGTGTCAGCACCATTCAGAGAGGGAGTTAAGGGGAGACGATGGTGGTCCTTTAGCAGAAATAGCACTAAAGAGTCACATCCCTCAGAAACAAACTGTGGATCACCCCAGTGGGGTAAAGCACTCTAAGCAGCCCTGTGCTGGCCAAAGACAAAATGAGGCTGGTGATGAAAGAAGGAAGTCATATATGTGCCAACCATGACCATCTGGGAAACAAAGACTTTAGTCTCTATCTGTATTTCTTTTCTTTTGGGTTATATACAATAATATATACTATATTTATAAATATATGAAATAGCAAAGATACATATTCTGTTATATACTAATTATGTATTACATATAAATTATGTATACCTACTCTGCGGTTTCTTTCACTTCCCCAACTTGGGTGGATTAATGGCAGTTAAATTATTTAATTTTTTTCCAAACATCACAGAATATCAAGACCTGATTCCCACGCAGTAAGACGAGGAATAGACATCACCAGGAATCCTGGGTTTGGGGCTAGATGGTGATCAACTGACAGCACATTGATGATTTCCTTTGAGGATAAGATGAGTTTATTTCCATTTCTACAAGGGAGAGTTGCATTGAGTTGCATGCCGAGTGGGCACCTTTCTATTTGGAGGTGTTTCAAAGGTAAGAAAAAAGTGTAGCTATTAGGCACAAGAGAAATATTTTGTGCACATCTATCCCTGAACCTGGGAAGGAGTGGGGAAACCAGAAACACGGACACTTTCTATGAGGCCTCTTTAGACAGCTGGAGCTCCTTTCACCTGCCGGATTGCTGCAGCTAAATATTCCAATAACCTGACTTGCTCCCTCATAAGCAAAACAAAACAAACAAAAACATGACAAGCCATGTAGTAAGACACGGCATCCTCAGAGAGCAAGATTAGTCTGAAAGAGTTGACAAAAGACTACTTGGATTAAAAAAAAAAATATATATATATATATATATATATGTTTTAAGGAAATTCAACGGTAGAACGATGGGGACTTTTTAAGAATTAAAAAAATATGGCTTTCTTACTACAAAAATCAATAATGAATGGAAGGAGAGGATGGGATACTCTAGACCTAAATTAATGGTATGGAGCATAAAATGTAAGAAATAAATCAAAACACTCAACAAAAATATAAAGAGGTATTAGTCATGAAAACCAAGTTTATTATTATACTTTCTGTAGGCGATGCTGGAAGGTATCAGAGGACAACTGTAATGAATGAAGAAGGATGAAGATGTGACCTAAGAATATTTTTACCCAGCTGATACCTTTTAGAAAGAAAGAAAAATATTAGGGAATGTACTAGATTTCAGTGAATGAATCACCCTTGCAACAAATTTGAGGTAAAAACTCAAAAGTAAACCAATCAGACAACAAATGTATGAGGATAGAAAAGTTTTAGCTTTAACGTAGTATAATTTAGAAGTCGTTTTATTTACGCTTATTGCTTTCTATGTCTTGTTAGAACCCCAAAGTCTTAAAGATCATCTCCTATGCAACCACCAGAAGATGTATTGTCTTATTTTTTATGATGAGAAGTACAGTCGCACTTGAATTGTATATGTTGTATGGCAGAGATCAAATTTCATCTTTTTTTATTAGAATATCCTATAATTGGCTATCTTTTTGTCCTTACTGTTTAATGACCTCCCCCACATTTATTAAATATTCTTAGAAAGGAAATACTAAAGTTATTACACAGTATTTTGAAGATTTTTTATTTATTTATTCGACAGAGATAGAGACAGCCAGCGAGAGAGGGAACACAAGCAGGGGGGTGGGAGAGGAAGAAAGCAGGCTCATAGTGGAGGAGCCTGATGTGGGGCTCGATCCCACAACGCCGGGATCACGCCCTGAGCCGAAGGCAGACGCTTAACCGCTGTGCCACCCAGGCGCCCCTACACAGTATTTTGAAGAGATTCAAAGATAGCATATTCTTTGATTAATATATTTATTATTTGAAAATGTATCATGATTGAGGTAGGTGAGAGATCAATTTAGACAACACAATTTCTGCTGAAGCCAGTAGCATTAATAATGTGCTAGGCTTCCTTACATAGATTATGTAGTGAATATGAAACTACCAAAAGATATTTTCAAAATAATTTGCAGTAGTCATGTGGAGTGTAAGAAAGCACCCCAAGATAGCAGAAAACTTGGAAGGCATTAGGAAATCATAGTATATTTGTTAATAATTGTTCATTAATAATAATTCAATTATATGGAGTCATAATGATAGTCTATACCATAAGTATATCCATCCATATCATATTCTGCGCGTGAATGTAACTTCATTAATATAACAGTGTGACTGATATCTCAGTCTCTGTCTCTTTTGCTTATTAATTCTTTCCTCCATCATCACTCAAACTTTGGTGTTCCAGGCTTCCCCTTTCCAAGTACCATAGGGAAACTACTTTTCAAGGCTGTTTGTTTCATAATTTCTAAAGGCACCTTGGCCAAAGTAAGTCATATAGTCCAAATTTAAGGGGTGGAGGAATAGACTCCACCATTTTACAGGAACAGTAGCAAGATCAAATAGCAAAGAGCACTGTGCGAAAAGACAAGGGGAATTTGGAGCCATTTGGGAAGCTACCAAAGTCGTTGTATAGGCAAAGTACTTTTTGTGGCATTTGATCCATAGAAGGCACTCAGTGGATGTTTGCTCCCTAACTGACTGACTGACTGACTGAATACTGTGAAAGTAGACACTCATGTTTCAAATTGAAGAATAACTTTACATACAATTACTTTTCTTCTTTTAAGACTTGGTGCCTTGAAGTGGTAACATGCTTAGCAGTTATTTTCAGTTATGGCCACTCATTCTTATTATAGGTTACGAAAAGCAATAAAAAGCATCCACATTTCATCACGGCAAAGTGTTAGACTACATAACAGACTTTTGCAGGTTAGAGGTTTTAAACATCAAAATGATGAGAAAAAAACAACTTCAGCATTTTGTTAGTAAGGGTAAAAATGGAATCCATAGTATCAACTGGAAGATATTTTTTCCCCCCGAAGAGGAACAGATAGAATGGCATATGCTTTTCTAAATGTGGAGCTGCTGAGTGCTGAGGACAACAAGCAAAGGAGTAGCAATGAGATGACTCAGCTTCGGAAATGCTCCTTAAGTACGCTATGCAAAGTCAAGTGGTCTAGAATGAAATTGAGTGAAAACTATAGTTAAGACATTGTATTTATTTCAGGGTTTTGTTCTTTTGGCTTTTGTTTTTTACTGGATACCTGGGTTAGTTTGAGTCACTAAAAAGCTTTTTTGCTTAAGAAGTCAGGATAGATTTTTTGCACCCGTTCGCGATGTGGCCTCGAAATGAAAGAGGGCTGTATTTCCCATCATCTCTAACAGATGCAACAGTTGGCTTACCACAAAATTGCTCCTCAGAAAAGGTTTTTTAAATATATGAACTGAAATTTTCTTTGTGGTGCTAGTATTGTCAGAGTTGTTCCCTTGTATTCTTCACACGTGATGGGTTAATGTCTTTAGACATACTTATGAAAGCTGCCATAAGCATCATATTTCTTGGTTCTGTGATTAGGCTTCACAGATTTGGGTACAATTAGCTAGTTTCCTCCTTCACCCTACTGTTCTAATTGCTTCACTCTTTTCTGTCATTCATCAACTCATCTGCCTGGAGGTCAAAATGGGACCAGTTACTAATCAAGGCCAATGGCAACCAGGACTGTATTGGGGCGCCATGTTTCATCTGTCAAGGGGCATCTATCACTTCTCTCCCTGTCAAAAAGAAAATTAAATTAGACTAATATAAACCTCTATTTTTGCCCTGATTAAAGGCCTACGTCCTCCCTAGGCATTGCCTGACATGATTTTGACTTGTGAAAGACTGAGTGTTCTTAAAACATCATTTGAAGAGAGTGTGCCTGTCTCCCTGGGTCATTATTCTTCAGATTCACTTGTTTTTCATGGACTATGGGCTAGATAATCTAGATCTCCTTTGGGGTGTTAATTAAAAGGAGTATCCAAAATTAATCAACAGACTCACTAGGGCGAAGGGGAGCTGTCTGAAGACCTTGGAATATAACACACTTCTGGTGCAGAGAAATGAGCCCTCGGCTATCGACGAAAGCAAACAAGTGTACAGACGGCAATGTGACATAAAAATTCATATATATATACAAGTATACACTCATTTTTCTTGTCAGCTTGTCAACTTTAATTATAAAGGTTGATTTGCTGTTTGGCAGATAACACTGTAGATGGTGGCCATTTGAAAAGCATCGTGTGGTCAAGGTCTTAGAACGATGGCATAGGAAGACAATGGATTAGTGGTGTGTTTAAAAGTCCACACATTCTTGCATTGTAGCTGAATTGTAAAAACTCTGTGATCCTTTCAAGAAATAATGTATTTTATCTACAATAAAATATTGATAATGGATAAAACCTTGATTTAGAAGGTGCGATTTTTTCATCATATTTTGCAGTATTCTTTTTTTTCCCGGTTTCTTATCTTATTCTAATACATTTGTGTCTGGTATTCAGAGTTTTCTTAAAACTGTAGGCTAAAAGTAATCTTTTTGGCAGATCTTGAGTTTTGAACATACTAAGAAATAAATAACTTCCATTCTTTAACTTCGACAAGCATTATTATTTCACTTCTAACTTACAGAATCAAACATCACTTTTATAGCGCTTACTTAGTTAACTACATGGTAGTATCTCTCACCTCCCTGTTGCTCGCTTCCACCTGAAGAGTAACCTTCACTGCCAAACCAAAGGTCATGGATTCTCAGCCTCGGATTTTCAACATCTTTTTCAAAGTTGAGAAATTAGAAACACCTGCTTTTATCCTTTAGCATTTTAAATGCTGTTTGTCGGATGATCCACTTGGAGTGCTTATATTCTATAAAGATGGGTACACCTCCAAAGCCTTGTCTTGCCTATAATGGGCAAGAAACGAACAAGTTGTTCATTGGTCCCCATGAGTAATGGTTGGGTCCTGAGCTATGCCTATTGATCCTGAGATTTGGACTGAATCTGGCATTGGTAGAACCTGCAAAACAATATTTAATAGAATTTTCGAACTGTTGAGATTGTTTAATTAAAGTAGTTTCTTACCTCTAACTGACTCCCCGATTTAGGTTTGCCAAAAATGAAAGAAAGCAATTAAGGTAAGTCATTCTTTGTACTTTCTCTGGGGAACAAGGCATGAATTCTAAGAATCAAATGGCATATCTTAATACTCTAACTTAATGTTCCTTATTCAATAGCGTGATATTATATAATCTATTTCTAGTAGAAAATATTTACTTAAAGGTTATGAGATATTCCTACTTGATGGTATCAAGAACATTCTACCGAATCATGTTTCTTAGCTCATTTTTATTAAATTTTATTCATTCATAAAACTATATTGTGTATTATAATTTAGTGTCAAAAAACTTTTTATGGACAAGTTAGAAATTTCTACAAAAGGCAAAGAAACATTTCAGCCATCAATTTAAAGGAAACGATACAATTTTGTTTTGCTTTGATTTTTGCCTAAATACATTAGGAAAAGCTTTAAAATGCAAAAGGAGTTTTCAAACCTTTATAAAATACCCTTTTCTTAAATTCAATACTCTGAATGTTGGTAACAAAATAATTTATGAATGATATTCATATTTGTTTCTACTATTTCTTGGGATAATTGATAGTTTAATGGCCTCTTAAGTATTTTCCCCCAGGACCATGCTCATTTCTACTTCTTTTTACTTTCACTTTGAAAAAGGTTCAGTCTAACTACATTTTCTGCTTGATTAGTACCTCCTACCTGTCATTTCAAAGCATAATTTTACAATCAGACCAAACATTCCCAGAATTCTTTCAGCTCATATTTGCCTTCATTCAACAAATATTTACTGAGTTCTAATGTACATGATCTCACAGAAATTACATTCTCTTTGGCACATAATTTTCCTGTAACAATGTGTACCATCATTTCAAAAATATCTTTTAGCAACAGGTAGTCATAAAGAAGTGGATGTTTTTAAATCATTTATCGCATGTGTTTCTGAGATCTACTTAACTGAAACAAACTCATTGCTTGTTAGGTCAACCTTGTTATTTCTATAGCTTCTAGTTAATTTAGTCTCCATTTGAGGCCACTGTTTGGGTAATAAAGGGGAGCACAGAATAATATATATTTCCAAAGGTCAGAGGGGCATATTCACCATTTGGAATATCCCCTTAATAACCCCTGAGTTGAGTACGTTAAAACTTTTTGGAACTATAAAATGTGACTATGGAAAAGAAAGCAACATGACCAGTGGTGTGTGACATAGCAGATTTCATATATCCAACCAGTAGTGAAAAAAGACCATATAAACTGGAAACCACTACATGGGATAATGAAACACCACAGAAAAAGTAACAGGGTAGAGAAAATTGTGTTTGCCAGAAACCGTCATATGTATATTATCACATGGGATTACCAGAATTGGAAAGAACAAGCCTCTCGGAATGGGAGAGAATAGTGAGATATCACAGAACCCATGATCTGGCCCAATAAATGTCCACCGACTGTCGTCAGAGGAAGACTGGTTCTGTTTACCATAGAACTTTCTTTTCATCAGTAGACGTACCATATTAAGGTGAGGAATCTCATGGGCATTCCCCATGCAGCATTAAGTACCTCTTCTAAATACTGAAGAATTATTTAAAATCACTGTTAGACTTTCCATAGTGCCCATATGTCTCTGTTTGGCCTGGCACCTCAGGACTTTACATTTTTTTCAAATCTTGTGCCATTGCTCAAACAAGTCTTAGAAATTTTCTCTGGAAGTTACTTGTGTGTTCTTTAAAATATTATCATTGATAGCAAATGTATTTTTGAGTATGTGTCAGATTCATTTAAAATAAACAATAAAATGTCATTTGATCTTGATAAATAAATTTAATGACCAGGCTAACTGATTCACTTCTGGGTCAAAAATATAGGACAGCTATAAAATAGGTGACTCACGAATAAAGTACAAAGCTACTTCCAAAAAAATAGGGGTTTCAAAATGTTCTAAGCAAAAGTGTTATTACAGTGAGTGTATAGTCTACCAAGAAGTTTTCAGTTAGGTCAGTATTTACTTTGATTTCAGCTATTTTTTGATTGATTTCATATGTAGTTATATTTTATATTGACATTTTGCTTTTATATTTATAGTGAATTTATTTCCAATAAAATAAGTTTAGTGGGTGATCTTTTGCATTCCATAAAATAGCCACTCCAGATTTTGCCTAAAGATTTTTGATCAATGATCTGCTAAGATTAAAAACAATTTTTTGAAGAAGGAATTTCAGAAGAATCATTTTATATGGAGTTAGTAGATATAAGGAATATTCTACCCTGAAAAAACAGAACAATCTGAAAATACAATGTATTTTTAAAGGTTAGATATGTTCATTTAAACAATGCTTACTAATGCCTTAATATATGGCATTTTTAGAGTATTTTTTAGCACAACACTTACTGAACATACATTACTTACTTCAATTCTCATAGTAGTATGGAAGATATTTTTAGTATTTTTTTTACAGATACAGTACCAAAAGATTAGTGAAACTCTTTTGCCCTAACCCTCAAAGAAAAGGGACTGGACATCAAAGAAGTAGAATTGCACTCATAGTGGTGAATTTCTGAGAATCTGAAGCACTAAGATTGCTTTAGCAGTACGTGAATACCTGGGGTGTTCATACCGGGATACCAGGGTATCACACCTTGGTGCAAAAAATCACACGTGTTGGAATATAAGCACACACGCAGAGAAGTGTAAATAAATTATGTATTATGTGCAACATAGGCATAATGATTCTCATCCTAAAGCCTCGACGAGTAGTAACATTTATTTCTTGCTGTCATTCAAGTACTGACTTATGTTTGGGCACTCTAAACTCATGTTAATTGATAAACTCCCAGTAGGTACTTCTTAGAGTGTATTTAAAATATGAGATTTTTAAAATATCAGATACTTATTTACTTAATTGATATGGCTTAGGTCCCAGATACTTTTGCCAAAAAATTCTGAGATGCAGTTGGCTAATCTAATGATTTAGAAGGAATATTTAGTTCGAAACATTCTCACCAACTTGTACTTATTTCTTTACTATGACCATTGAATAATGAAGAATAATAATAATGCTATATATAATAATAATAATATGCTGCATAATAAATTGCCAAATTACCAATAAAATGATGAACTAGTACAACAGAGCAGTAGCTGAATTAATAAATAAACTTAGTATTAATATAAGCACATATGCCTTCACTATCATTTTATTTTTTCCGGCAAATGACTCTTCTTCTTGCCTCTTCAAAGAAAAACCTGCAAACTATTTTTAAAGTTGTAATATTCTTTATTTTCAAAGACTGTGTTGACTTTTACAAAATAGGGAACAGATCCACTAGACTATGACAGAAATTGGTAGCTTTTTGAAAACTTTGAGAAATGTGAAATCCATGTTCACTTCAAAATGAAATTGTGGGGGAGGCAGTTTAAGACGGTGTCGTGGGAAGATCCTGAACTCACCTCTCCCACAGACACAACAAATCTGTAGCTGCATATAGAACAATTCCCTCTGAAAAGAACTTGAGAACTAGCTGAATAGCTTCTCTACTAGGAAAGATAAAAAGGCCACATCAAGATGAATAGGAGAGACAGAGACGTAGTCTCATCGAAAACCCCACCCATAGAAAGCAGCATTTGGAAGGGTCTCACAGCTATGAGTCCCTTCCTGAGGAGAAAGGGGTTTGTGTCCTACCTCAGGCACCTCAACCCTTGAGACCTGCACCGGAGATACAAGCCCCCAAAACTTCTGGCTTTGAAAAACAAGAGGACTTACATCCGGGAGAACCACAGGGCTACAGGGAATAGAAAATCTTCTATTATGGGCTTCTGCACAAGCTCACTCACCCTGGGATCCAGTGCAAAAGTAATATTTCAAAAAAAGAGCCTAGACCGTATATGAAAAAGATTCGTTTATAATTTTTAAGCATCTGTCAGAGGGGCAAAAGATTACTGAGACTCTCTCCAGGGACAGAGGGAGTGACAAGTGTCATGCTTACATTCTCTACCTTCCTAGCACTGGTGCTGGCTGGGGCCAGTTTTGTATTCTCACTCTACCCTGCTAGTGCCCCTCACCATGTCACTATTGTGTCCCCGCTAGAGGTGGTAGGAGGGTGCCCCAATCTCTACTCCCCACCTATGCTCCTGTAGCCTTACCAGAGGCAGTGGGCAGGTGCTCCACTTCCCCCATAACCCCCAAAACCAGCCAGTGCACACAGCCCACACAGAAGATGCCCCTTGAGTGTTGGGTTCTGGTGGCCTGGGAGGATTATGTTTCTGGACCCCACAGGTTTAAAACAATTCAAGAGTCAGTTTGAGAGACAACCAAGAACTGGGGCAAGTTTAAACAATAAGGTTCATCACCTGATAGAACTACCCCTACAAGATTAGTAGAGATAGCTGTTTCACTGAACGCATAGAGAGGAGGAGAGTGGAGAGTCAAGCAAGATGAGGAAATTGAGGAATATGTTCCAAATGAAAGGACAAGATTACCCCCCAAAAAAACTTTAATGAAACAGAGATAAGTAATTTACCTGGTAAAGTGTTCAAAGTGATGGTCATAGGGGCACATGGATGACACAGTTGGTTAAGCATCCAACCCTTGGTTTCCACTTGTGTCATGATCTCAGGGTTGTGGATCAAACCCTGAGTTGGCCTCAATGCTCAGCATGGAGTCTGCTTGAGATTCTCTTCCTCTCCCTCTCCCTTTGCTGCTCTCTCGCTCTCTCTCTCTTTCTCAAAGTGAATAAATAAATAAATAAAATCTTTTAAAAAAAGGTGATGGTCATAAAGATGCATATCAAACTCTGGCAAAGAACTGATGAACACCCAGAGAACTTCAACAAAAAGAAAGTATCAAACAGAAGTTACAGAAATGAAAAATACAATAACTGAACTGAAAAATACACTGGGCAGTTTCACATAGATTGGAATATAAGCACACACACACACACAGAAATGTAAGTAAGATATATAACACATGCAGCATAAGCATAATGACTCTCTCCCCAAATCTGTTGCATTTCTATACACTAACAACAAACTATCAGAAAGAGAAATTAAGAAAACAATGCTATTGATAATTACATCAGAAAGAATAAAATACTTAGGAATAAATTTAACCAAGGAGGTGAAAGACCTATACTCTGAAAACTATAAGACACTGAAAAAAATTGAAGAAGACACAAATAAATGAACTGACATTCCATACTCATGGATTAGAAGAATTAATACTATAGAAATGTCCATATTACTCAAAGCAATCTATAGATTCAATGCAATCCTGATCAAAATTCCAGTGGCTTTTTTTCACAGAAATTGAACAAACAATCCTTAAATTTGTAAGGAGCAGATCCTGAATAGCCAAAGCAATCAATCTTGAGAAAGAACAATGCTGGAGGCATCATGCTCCCTGATTTCAAACTATATTACAAACCTATAGTAATCAGAACAGTATGGTACTGGCATAAAAACAGACACATAGATCAATGGATCAGAATAGAAAGACAAGAAATAAATCCAAGCATATACGGTCAATTAATTTATGACAAAGGAGCAAGCATATAAAATGCAGAAAGGACAGTTTTTTCACTAAGTTGTCTTGGATAAATTGGGCAGCCACGTGCAAAAAAATGAAACTGGACCGCTATCTACACTTTACACAAAAATTAATTCAAAATGGATTAAAAACTTGAATGTAGAACCAGAAGGCAAAATGCTCCTAGAGGAAAATGTTGATGGTACGCTTATAGACATTGCTCTGGCCAATGTGCTTTTTTTTTTTTTTTTAATCTGACTCCAAAGACAATGGCAGCAAAAGCAAAAATAAACACTGAGATTGCATCGAACTAAATAGCTTCTGCACAGAGAAGAAAACCATCAATAAATTAAAAGGCAACCTACTGAATGGGAGAAATATTTGCAAATCATATATCCAAAACATATAAAGAACTCCAGCTCAACTACAACAATGACAACAACAACAAAAAAAAATCCTATTTTAAAATGGGCAAAGAATACAAATAGACATTTTTCCAAAGAAGATACATAGATGGCCAACAGGCACAATGAAAAGCTTCAACGTCCCCCACGATCAGGGAAACGCAAGTTAAAACCTCACATCTGTCGGAATGGCTATTATCACGCCAAGAAATAGTGTCAGCGAGGATGTGGAGAAAAGGGAGCCCTCATGCACTGTCGGTGGGAATGTACATTGGTGCAGCCACTGTGGAAAACAGTATGGAGGTTTCTCAAAAAATTAAAAATAAAACTACCATATGATACAGCAAATCCACTCCTGGGTATTTATCCAAAGAAAAAGATATCACTGATTCAAAAAGGTACATGTGTCCCTATACTCATCACAGCATTGTTTACAATAGCCAAGATGTGGACGCAAACTAAATGTCTGTTGGTGGATGAAAGAATATAGAAGAGGTGGTATATGCACAAGGGAATACTACTCAGTCATAAAAAAGTGAAATCTTGCCATTTGTGACAACATGGATGGACCATGAGGGTATTATGCCGAGTAACATAAGTCAGACAGAGAAAGGCAAATACCATATGATTTCACGTATATATGGAATTTCAAAAAACAAACAAATGAACCAATAAAACAGGACTAAAGAAAACTCATAGCTACAGAGAATAGATAGTTATTCTCAGAGGGGAATCAGGTATGGGGTGGGTGAAAGGGATCAAGAAGTACAAACTTCCAGCTGTAAAATAAATGTCATGAGGATGCCATGTACAGCATGGTGACTCTAGCCAATAACATTGTATATTTGAGCGTTGCGGAGAGAGTAAGTCTTAGAAGTTCACAGCACACACACATACTTTTTGTAATTTTGTATGGTGGCAGATAGTAATACACTTACTGTGGGGGTTGTTTCACAGCATATCCAAATAACAAATCAATATGTCGTATACCTGAAACTAAGACAATGGTGGATGCCAATTATACTTCGATGAAGAAAAAAACCCCTGAATTTTGAACATTTATGTTAACTAGTGACAGTGACAGTAATATTTCAGAACTGTTAGAACTTTAAATTTTATATATTTTTAAAGTTGGTAAAATTAGAGATGCCATGGATATTTAAGTCTGTCCTTCCAAACTATTTCCTAAGCCATTCTCCATGCTGTACATAATGTATAGTATATATTTTTACCTACTTAGCCTTGAAGATTCACATTTTATTTTGGAGCACAAGTCATTATATATAATTAAATAGACATAAAATATATATATTTGTAGATAATACTTCTCTATCCATAATACATAATATACAGTCTATAATGCTGTATATAATCTATAACGTTTCTATAACATAATATTTTGTTATGATGTGGAATACAAAAACAAAATATAGCACATGTTCCCAAATGTACACTCAAACCAGAGGTATTGGTAAAACTTGATAAAAAATGAGAAAATGAAAATAAAGTCATCAAAAATTCTTATAAGACATTTTCTAAACTTTCTTTTAGTTATTTTCCTAGTAAACTAAATACGTAAGGAAACACTTCTAGTGAAAATCAGTTTTAATCCTACATTAACCTTACTGTGTTTAATGTCTCCAAATAAAAGTCATGATCGTGTGGCTTGACGTGGGTTTGTCACAGAAATAGAATTTTGAAATCCAAGGAGTGGTGAATATAGTTCGGGGCATCTGGTTACCATGTATGAAGTATCTGTGTTGTCAAATACGGATTAGAAAGTTTTGAAAGAGTTACGATCTCGATGACAAATTCCTCCTAAAGTAGAATTAAATTACTTTTTAAAATGAGTCAGCAGTTCCTTAATTGCCTATCTTCTTATTTTGATTAATAAAAAAGAACAGCATAAAATAGAGTAAGAAATGCACACACAAAATTGCGAGATTGTTTAGAAAAGAGATTAGGGAGGCATTGAGTCAGTGTAATCTGATCGAGATCACGGAGAGTTTTTCTACAAATGCACAAATATGCATATATTTATAAGCATGTTCTTACACCAGCTTGCATTCCTACTCGTAAGTGGTTTAAATTATTTTCACTAAGTGAGAAATGCGCTTTAAAGACCTATATGGCTTGCATATGGACTATTTGTAACATCTCATTAAAATATACATTTATGTTTAAAACAATCTACTACTTAAAATGAGTAATTTATGTATTCCATGATTTAGATTCATGAATTCCTGTATCTATGCATTCAATTACAGGAGTGCTTGATAATGAAACTGCGTTTAAAAAAAATCCAACAAGGTTCCATGCTTAAATGCATTGGTGGATATTTGCCAAGGCCTTAGATTTTCAAAGGGACTAAGGCCATTGTAATTCTAATGATTATTTTAAATACAAACACGTGTGGAACTTGCCAAATTCCACATAAACAAGGTAACAAACTGAATCTTAGAAATAACCTACCTACAGGGGGCGCCTGGGTGGGGCTCAGTCCGTTGAGCATCTGAATCTTGGTTTCCACTCAGGACATGATCTGTATCATGGCGGGCTCAGGGTCAGGAGATGGAGTCCTGGGTCAGGCCCTTTGCTTAGTGGGGAGTCGGCTTGAAGATTTTGTCCCTCTGCTCCTCCCCCCACTTGCCTGTGTGTGCTCTCTCTCTCAAATAAATAAATAAACAAATCGTCCAAAAAAAAAAATATCCTATCTATGAAAACAAGTAACTTGAATCTTACCACATAATTATTCTATCACCTTTCCGGGAGTATAAAACTAACAGGAAATTTTACTTCTCTGTGAGTGACACTCCACTTTGTCCTAACTAGAAATGGACAAACAGAGCCGGTCCTTTCTGCTTTCCACTTAATTCTGCCCCAATCATTTCTAAGGAAGAATACCTTTTCCTTCAAAATGCGTTTGTAATGAAGAAATATATTGTTTTAGAAGGGATGAGCATATGAAAAGGAAATTTGACTGTATTTTTGGAAGGAAAATGAAATTAGTGCTAGCTGTCAGGGAAAACCATGTCTCTGTTTCTGTTAGCCTTTCAACGTAAACTGTTTACTTGTGGCAAACTTTAGAAAACAGCGCTGAGATTCAATGCAGTGAATTAGACTTGACCAATTTTTCCTCTGGGGATGTTTCCTCTCGGAGAGGGCAAGCAGTTTACTTTAGTCAGCCAGAGTAATTCTGGTGAAAAGCAGCCTGAGGGACACATGGTAACTAGACTAACATTTGTGCTTGGTTTCTACAGACAGGTGAGAAAAGGAAAGTAAATTTAAAATTAGTGCAATTTTATATAAAAAATGAAACTATGTAATCTCTTCCTTAGGGACTGTTATAGGCAATAATGATTAAAATGCACTCACCTTTCACCCAGAAAAAATATGGGGATTTTTAAAAATGTCTCTGAATCAACGTATTAAAAGTAAATTATAAGAATTTAAAAAACAATACTCATAAATGTCATGTCTTATTTTAACGATAATCTTTCACCTATAATATGTGAGGATAACAAGTTTGTATTCATACAAAGGTGTTAATTAATGAATGGCAAACCTTTGCCAATTATTGACACATTCTTCTCTAATCCTGTTATGTGAAAGATTTTAATGAAGTCATAGTTTATTACTAATGATATACTTTTGATTTTTTTTTTAACGGTGAGATAGGGATTAAAATAATTTATTTGGTTTCGACTCCTTTTTAACTCACAGCAGATAAGCAAGCTGCATATTGTCTGCTGCATTGTAGGCTCCAGGGCAGGGCATAACCTCTGCAGGAAATTCAGGACCTGGCCCTTCCCACCTGGGTGACCTCAACTCTGATAACCTGAGCATCTGTCCCTTACTCCCCTGGCCGCAAAGCTGTTGGCCAATTAGCCCTGCATAAGAACTGTATCGGATCTTAATTTTTAGTAACAGGCTCTGATAGTGTGTAACAAAAACAAAAAAAATCCTCACCAAAAAACCCCACAAACAAAACAAAAAGAGCAACCCTTCTGTCTTTCTCAGACTGCTTCTTTCTAGAGCAAGGATGACGGAACCCATACAACACATACGATGCATGGAAACGTTATCACATTATTTATGTTCCCATCCTCTGTGATGGTATCTCCTTCATCAATCGGACTCAAGAGATTGGACACTGTCCTCCGTCCCCTAGCTGCACAAAACCAGGAAGGAAAAGTTTTCGGAAAACTCTGAGAATATCTGTAAGTTGTCAGTTCCACCATACCTAGAATCCATCGTCTTTCAGAGGTAGGTTGACAACTGCAGTTCTGGAAAACCTAATCCATGTATCTCCTTTCCAATAAAGCCATCGACTTCTCAAGAGGTCAGGATGAATACAGGTGTGCTGTATCCTTTGGGGACAGTGCGTTCATGTTTCCTAGTGAGCATTGCCCTGAGCAGTTTTCGGAATAGAGCCCATTCAAAAACAACAACAGGGGCGCCTGGGTGGCTCAGTCGTTAAGTCTCTGCTTTCGGCTCAGGTCATGATCTCAGGGTCCTGGGATCCAGCCCTGCATTGGGCTTCGTGCTCAGCGGGAAGCCTGCTTCTCCCTCTCCCACTCCCTCTGCTTGTGTTCCCTCTCTCGCTGTCTCTCTCTCTGTCAAATAAAGAAAATCTTAAAACAAAAACAAAAACAAAAAAAAAGAACAACAACAAAACCCACCATAGACTTCAGTTGTTGTTCACATGGTTTCACACAGCCTGTGGGGTGGCCTGGCTTGACGTTTGCAGATAATTATTCTGTAAGTCCACTCAGTGACAGGTTTGAGAAAGGATAACATTGCTGACACTCCTGGGCTCCTTTCCCATGGTGTCCTTCTCCCCACAGTCTGTCCTACGACGCAGTGACACTCTGCCAGCCCCTTTGCTTCTGCTCCATTCCAGAAGAGCTCTAGAAGGTTGCAGGAATGACTGGCGAAGATGCTGACAATCTCCTGCCCCCACCCCCTCCCTTACTCCTTGTTCTTGTGCCCGCTTGGGGGAAAGGCAGTAGGTGTGAGAAGATCCAGTTCCAGAGGGTACCTGTGGCCTGAGTAAGCTTGCCAGCACGAGTGAGCATCTCCACGGAGGCTGGAGGAGCATCTAGAAGTAAAAACTGCGCCTTATGGAGCCGTGGGTGGGGAGGAAATGTCACTGGTTTTTCTGATAGAGGCTCTATTCTTGGCAAAAGGTCACCTGCTCTGAGTCTGTACTATGGCAGAGGGAGCAGGGGAGGAGGGAGCTGCTCTCTTGCTCCTGGCTGGTGGCATATGTTACCTACGTCCCAGTGATGGCCATGACCAACGTGGACAGAGGGATGGCAAGGAGAAGCCCCCTCACTCCCTGTCACTCCATCCAGACTGTTCCTCTAGCATTTCAGTTGGGAAGCACGGTCACATGATCTCCCACCTCGGTTGTATCACTTTTGAGGGTGACCTACACCCGCGGCTCAGTGTCCCGCCTGGTGCACGGGACCTGCCACTCTTTGTCCAGCTGCCTGCCGGCACAGAACTGCCTTTCTCTCATTGCCACCTAACAATACGCCCAGGAGCCAAGCCCCATGGTGTTGCTGTTGAGCCAATGAGAAAATTGACCTTGGGAGCTTGCCAGCGGCCAAACAGATGGCAGAAGCCGAACGGAGAAGGGAAGCCAGGTCCGTGCAACACTGCCCTGATCCTGGGCACCACCGCTCCCAGTAAATACATGTTGCCTGGAAGAATTCTTCCACCTAACCTGGAACTTGATCATTTGGTAGGTGGTGCCACACGTCGTGTCTCAAGGGGCCCTCCAAATCCCCTTCGAAGTAAATACAAACTTTGCTTCCTTGTAGAGTTGGTAGGGCGAAGACGGGTAGTTGTGGCTTGTAGTGCTGGAGCCCCAGTCAAATGGGGGGTCTCTTTCAACCAAAGTCAAAGTCTTCATTGCTCAGAAATGCCTCTTCTGTAGCTCTCCGTGCCCTTGTCCTGACCATCCGGGCCCCCGGAGTGCTGATTCTTAACTTTGCTGTGCCCAGAGGGCGGAGTGGGAGAAAGGCATTTTCAGTTCCCTTTAGAGTGCAGCTGGGCCATTTGTACAACCAGGGCCATTGGTTCCAGGGACGTGCGTCATTCATGCACCGATCAGGAAATATTTATGAACCCCGTGCTACGTGCCAGACTGCACCAGGCAGCGGCCTGGGATGCTGGGGGAAACCAGTAAGCCCGTAAGAGACTCCACTGCGTATCCCCTTTCCTCAAAATGGAATAGTAAATGAAGTCTTTTTAAAGGCTTACTTTCCACTTTTCCCACCACATTGCCAAGCAGACCTTTCATGCTCTAAATATCCCTTCTGGGCTCCACCTCCTTCGCCTCCTGTCCCGTGTAGAATACCTCAGACCATGAGGATCTGGGCTCCTGGCTGGAGGTGACCTCAACCAGGGGTGGCAGACTGACCATCCTCTGGGGCGGCCGTGGAGCTCAAGGCTCTGAGCCGGATCAGCTCTGTGGGGCCGCAGCACGCTGGGTATGTTCTCCAGGATGTTATCTGAGCTATGACCCAAGAGTTTCCTCAAAGAGTTTATTTAAAGGTGACAGGACATAATCCTTTGGAAAGATTTAGCACAGAATTAGGTGCCAGTGAATCCTTAGGAAATGCTAGTACTGTTCTTTCCTGTGGTTTCAAGGTAAAATGCTGTAATGCAAGTAAATTAAAAAAAAATCAATACGAGTGTCATTATCAAGCTGTAGACCAGTAAATCTTTTAAGATGCAAGAATGCTGAAGTTTCTTAAAAAAAAAATCAGGATATAATAATCAAAATTCTTGTTTTTTTTTTTAAAGATTTTATTTCTTTATTTGACAGAGAGAAAGACAGCCAGAGAGAGAGGGAACACAAGCAGGGGGAGTGGGAGAGGAAGAAGCAGGCTCACAGTGGAGGAGCCTGATGTGGGGCTCGATCCCATAACGCCAGGATCATGCCCTGAGCCAAAGGCAGGCACTTAACCGCTGTGCCATCTAGGCGCCCCAATAATCAAAATTCTTGTAACACTTGTTTTGCTAAAAATCGAATACCTGTCGTAGTTTCCTAAAACAGGTGGTTATGTTTCAAGGATGCTTTTTCGCATGCTGCTGCTGTCTTACTTACCTAAGGAGAAATTAAGTAAGTGTTAAAGCGGGGCAGCAAGCAGCTCTATTATTTTTGTAATACTCATTTTTAAAACCTCATGTAGGTTCTTTGCTCTGGGACCAAAGCAAAGAAGGTCTGCTGTTTTAGAAACCTAAAAACGGTACCTC
>NC_048221.1:63957157-63965839 GCF_002007445.2 Ailuropoda melanoleuca | reverse complement strand
AAAAAATTATTTCAATGGCAAGTTTCGACTTTTTTGTTTGTTGATATCTTAAGTTGACTCTGACTCACGGAACTAATTAATTTGGTGTCTCAGAAGTACGACCATGGATTATTAGCTAGATACTTAAACAAGTGATTTAATGTTCTCATCATTTTGTTCTTATGCCTTGCCTCAAACTGATCATAGTATACAATTGTTTGAAAGAACACATTTTTAAAAAATGCAATGCTAGAGATTAATTCTCATCCTTCATTTATAGATTTCTAGAATAGAGTTTACTGTTAGAAACCAACAGTGTTCATTTATAGACGTTTTCTCTTCATGGTTTCATTCCTTGGTTGAGCTTTCACTTTTAATATTTAATCATTTAAAATGTAACTCTTAAGTGACAATGGATGAAAATATCCAAGGCTTTGTGTCAGTTTCTGAATTCCTCCGCAGATATCAACAACTAGCTTCCACTGAAGATTTCTCTCTGCCTCTAAGAGAATATACGTTCGGTCGCCGCACCATGTGAAATACCATAATTGCAACCTATTCTACGTTCAAATAAATAAATTATTAATACTCTCTGCTGCTGTTAAACAAGCATCACATTTGCAGCATTGAAATTCTGATTTGTCAAGTATTGGGGGATGTAACTATATTAAACAATGTGTCTATGCGAGGGGGAAACTATTCTTTAGAAGGGGGATCTTAATCAGTTTCATGCTGAGCAAAAGAAAATTGTAAACTGTGCATTAAAAGAAGATTTACTGAAAGTTATTTTTGCTGGATCCACTGCATTCTAATTCACGGCCCCTTTTGCTTTCAATGAGAATGTACGTAATCTTCCAGCCACATTCATGAGCAAAGTTTGACGTGGATTTACACTCATGGAGCTACATTACAATGGCTAGATTTAAGGTATTATAAAATGAGTTTTTGGATTTGTTACAGAGGTATGGAGCCCCTCAGATACAGGCAAATAGGTTTTCCAACATATGGCAGCCACCTTATTATAAAACAAAACAGTGTTAAATCAAAGTACCTGATTACAATTCGCGAGCGCCATGCAGCCCCGATAGCCGGGCTTATATTTAATACCTCAGAAACAATATCATTTATTTTTCTGTCTTCTCTTATCCCTAAGTTATTGGGTTTGTAGGCTTTGAAACCTTAAGCAAAAGGATAAAATACAAATTATAGAAAACATTGGAGTATGGAGAAATCAAATTACATTTTCCACAGTCCTGAAAAAGATGGTTCACATTCCTCTTGTGCAGTCTGGGCGAATCCCCATTACCAGAGAGCTTTCGAGGGGATAATTAGTAGTCTTTGGGGTACAAGGAGAGCATTCATATTGCACTAGGAACACTCAACTGCACTAAAGGGTTAATTTCCGGGTTTGAAATAATAATTATCCAAGTTTCCAAAAAAAAAAAAAAAACCCCAAAAAACAGAAACCCCATTATTGAGAGGATTCAAATAAAAAAAAAATTATCAGGCATTATTGGCACACAACGTGTATCAGGAGAGGTCTAGAGAGGGTATAATTCATTTCAGAATAGTAGCTGGGTTCTCCTTGTTTTCAGTTCTCTCTTTAACTTGCAAATTCATTATGAAATCCTGGAGTTTTGGAAGTTGTTCAGAATCTGAACATAAAGAAAAATATAATCGCCATCAACAGTAGAAAGCAAATTCCTTTGCAACATCCTTTTCTAATAAGTAAGACCTTGTGGAAACTGCAGGGAACGACGAAAACCTGTTAGTGGGTTGATATATTCAGTTGAGTGTAATAACTAGTTAATTTATAACCAATCAGAGTTAAAGTTCCGTGGGCCTGTCTCGGGCTCCCGCTCCTATGCCCAGCTCTCTTACTAACAAGGCTTTAATTCCACTACTGACAGACAGAAGCGTCGGACCCTAATGAACTGTCTGCTCCGTGTAGAAAGCTGGTGGTAACGTAGAATGTTAGTTACAATAATGATAATCTTTAGTATTTTTAGCTTGTCAGAACTTGCACAGCTAACAACAACCAGTCTTTTACTAAAACTCTACCTCATCAAACTAACTTAATTAGCAATTCAACTCCTTATTTTTGTTTTGGATTCCCCTCTGGCTACTAATTAAAGCTTAATCGAAACCGCTGAACTGAGGTTGTAAAGAATTCATTAATATTAAAATTAGCCCCAACAATTTTTTTTTTGGGCTGGTGCAATTTGTATTTGTTACTGTCAGGGGTTTGAAACTCAGTTGAATTGTTAAAAAAGCCATACCAGAAATTCTCAGTCTGCCATGCATATGAACTGAGCCTGTATGACGAATGCCAATAGTCATACAAACAGATCATTTCTGACCATACAAACTCACTCTACTCGGGCCATTTAAAAATATGTCCGGCCAAAATATAACTTAGGATATTTTCCTGAGGTCATTCACATGGCTTTACCCTCCTAAGTGGTTTCATATTTTGGATAAAAGAAAGGAGAAAGGGCTCTGGAAAAAATTTCAAGGATTGATTTTTATGTATTATCTTGACAAGATTAATATGTTTGAAAAACGAACAGATTTAGCTCCTCACTTTGATTTTTCCACTTTTTGCAACATCAAAGATTACTCGAACAGCGGTACTGGTCATTCTGAAAAGTGAAATCAAATGAGAACCAAACCCAAATGCTACGTATAGGATACTTTAAAAAACAAAAAAACCTCAAAAAACCAATGGAAATCTGATCTTTTATCAAGAATGTTTGAAAAGGAAATGTAATACTTTTTTTTCTCTAATAAAATGATTGTCGGTGTATGCCTTCAGTTTTTTTTTTTCCAGATTTCTTTTGATGGTTTAAGTAGTAAATTTAAAACTATCAGGTTTTTTTTTTTTTTTTTAGCTTCCATTAAAAAAATCACTTATTCAATATTTGGATGTTTGTAAATACTCTCAGTTTCAATGAAATACATTTTGTTTTCCGGTTTGTGACATGTAAATGCAAATTGGAAGTGCTTTTCTTCTTGGTGAACAGGAAATGATTTTCATAAATCAAATCCTCTTTTCATTTGAATTTTTGATATTTTAATAATTTTGTGAAAAACATGTATATTTATTTTACCCTTTAGGAAAATTCCAAGTGTGTAGGAAACAAACCTGTTGGCAGTAAAATATACAGCAACTAATACTATTTAGCATATCTTATTAAACCTGAACATTAAAATACCCTTCTAAAATGCAAAACTTTATCAAAATATACATGAAAATTATACTTACATCTAGGTTTCATTTAGACAACACTTGTGACAAAATAATCATGTGCACATTTAAAAATAAATATATGTCCATTTTAAGCCCCCTGGATTAAATCAACAGTGGCATGGAAGGCACACAATTTTAAATCTTGGTGACAATTTCCATGAAGTTATTCAAATACATTTTGACTTCTGACAAGAGGATGTAATTTATAAAACAGAACGTGCCTATCGGTGGAACCCAAATTAGCATAATGAGGATACTTTCATTTCTGCAAGCACAGTTTTTGACATCCCAATGTGGCTCTCTTAGAAGAAACCAGTGGGGGGGAAAAAAAAAGGTCAATATGCATAAGTAGAAAATTATGAAAAAAAATACTTGGAAACTTTATCTGATTCCAGTAAACACAATAATATTTTCAAAAAAAAATCATGCTTCCTCATACGGATAAAAAATGTTTCTTAAATGCAGAAAAGTCGAATACAGCCTTCAGCTCCTGTCATCCCCATAAAGTAAGGGAGGTGTTTTGAGGTTATCATTGCATGACAAGAAACATTGTTTGACATTAATGTTATGCGATTTTTTTTATCAGTGTTTTGAGTTAATTTCCTATTGTGCTTCATATAAACACACTGCAAGTGTAAGTATAACCTTTTAAAAATTGTTTTACAAATTTCTGTTTCGAGTGGAGCGAGGCGGGTAGTCAGCTGATTCGGGTTATTTGAGAAACATACAGCAAATCGTTAGGGGAAAATGGATGCTTTCTTTAAGCAACAAGAAACTGTATTAACCAGCGGAAATGCTACTTCTGCCATTAGGTTCAAACCTGACTTGAGAAATAATGAAAGAAGCCACAAGGTCTCTGTACGATATTTGAAAAAAAGACGGAGCAGGTAAGCAAGTAAAATTAGCAACTGTATTTGAAGTTTAAGTTACAAATATCATCTACTTCAAACTTGGAACACAAGAAAATAATGATATTTTCCCAAACATATCCCTAAAATATTACTGATATTTTCTGGATGCATTTGAGTTTGTTGTCCTTAAGTAACATGAAATCACTGATATCTATATAGTCATACGAATGCTTTCATCACTTTATACCAAACCAGACTGGCAAATGCTGCTTCTCAACTGAAATATCTAGAAAGGGAGACTTCCTGAAACGTCCTAAAAGGATACAGAGGAATGTGTATTTACCCAAGGAATTATATTTCAGAAATACAGTGACATCACTTTGTCAGGAATGGGATAATTAAATATGAACGGGGTATAAAAATGATATGATTCCAAAGCAGAATACTGACAACGGCTAAGAGATTATGATATTTTAACTTTATTGTTTTAACTAGACTTTTATCTATAGCTTTTTTAGTGAGTCGACATTCCTTTTATTTATTTATGATCTTAAGTGAAAGCGAGGGCATTGGCTCCCGCGTGCTTAAGTACATCATTATTACAATTATACAAAACCTGTATGTTGCACATAAATCCCGTTAACATTTCAATTTTTTCCACTGTATCATCCTTGTTTGTCAGTACTTGACACTTTCTTTTTTTAATATATAGGTTGGAACCACTATTACATTTTCAGTTTAACAAAGATACAGTATATACATATGTCATTTTCATTTTAAATGTAGTATTGATCTTAACTAGCATTGGGTCTCGTTACAGTGTTTTAAGGTATCATAGAATAATAATAGGTGAGGGAAGCTATACCTAGCATTGATATAAAGATTCATTTTCTTCTCTTCTGCTATTCCTCCTTTCATTACATATGCTCAATCCAAACAGTGATATTATTCCTCAAATATTAGTAACAAAAGAAAGACATGCCATAATTAATTTATATATATATACACACACATATATATACATATACATATATATATATATGGTACAAATACCACTTAATACTTATTTCTATAAATGGAATGATGGTAAAGAGAATTCTGTCATTGTGAAAAATCAAATTCTATGAAATTAATAAAATGTTATATGTAAAAGAATGACTTTTCATAAATATATAACATGGTTTTCTGAATGCTTCACTGTGATTTTGCAGTAAAGTAATATCCCAAGAAGAAAAACTTGGTTTGTGTATATCAAATACCACTGTTCTTTTTGTATCCTATTTTTCGTATGTGAGGACAGACGGAAAGAACGAGGGGAATAGGCTGGCGTGGGGTAAGGGAGGACAGAAGGACATCTGGGAGACACAAAGGACTTGACCTGGCCTCAGGGGCTGCCATCAAATGCTGCAGGGTGACTCAGCACTTGCCCCTTGAATGAGTTCATCGGAGCTTGTCTTTACTGTCGTCCCGTGGGTCAGACCTACGTTGTGACTACTATACGAGACTTTTTTTATTTTATTTTTTTTTTTAAAGATTTTATTTATTTATTTGACAGAGATAGAGACAGCCAGTGAGAGAGGGNTGTTGTGACTACTATACGAGACTTTTTTTAGAAAGACTCTTTTCACCATGTCCTACCAATTACAGTGTTGGGAAGTTAGCAACAGAAGGCATTATGGAAGGGGAAAGTGGAACGGTGGTTGCCAAAGCCTCAGGGAGGGAGAGTAGGGAGTTAGGGCTCAATGGGTAGAGTTTCAATTTTGCAAAATGAAAAGAAATCTGGAGATGGATGGTAGCGACGGTTGTACAGCCATGTGAATGGGCTTAATGTCCCTGAGCTGCACACTTAAAAATGGTTAAGATGATAAATGTCATGTTATGTAGATTTTGCCACAATTACAAAGTAAATATAACACAAAGAGGAACTTTATTGGAAAACAATGTAACTTACATACAGTGAGTATGAAATGAATGAGCAATGAAATTTCAAACAGCTGCAGCCCAGGAGGACCCTCTGGATGTGTTTTAGGAACAGGACGGATCTCTGGGAGATCACGGACTGCAACCCAAGCTGGACCTGGAGTCCTCAGTCACAGAGAAGCCCTGGTAGCGACCAGGACAAGGAGCAGGGTGGTGTGGGACAGCGTCCGGAGCAGAGACGTGCCTCCTTCTGTCAATTGTCAGAGGGCCATTCACGAATGAGCTTTTAAAGTAATAGCCAGGACTGCTCAGAGCTGAAAAACAGTTAAAAATTGAGACTCTGAGCTCTAACAGGAATGAGCTAATGAAGAAACTTTAAGTTTTGAAATGTGAGCAAAGGCTATCAGTGAGAATGAAAATTGTCTTTCAAGCTTCTCCTTTTAAGGGCAGATCATTCTCTCAATATGAAATGCAGAGAATAGGATAGTGGGCCCATGGGCCTCTGGGCAAGGAAGGAAACAGACAACAAATGAGAAGACAGGATAGTTAGTCAGCTATCGGTTTAACCCGCAACTGTGTCACCATTCTGACAACTGCAGAATTGCATTGGATGAAACCTGTGGTTTAGGGGCACCTGGGTGGCTCAGTCATTAAGCGTCTGCCTTAGGCTCAGGGCGTGATTCCGGCGTTCTGGGATGGAGCCCCACATCAGGCTCCTCTGCTGGGAGCCTGCTTCTTCCTTTCCCACTCCCCCTGCTTGCGTTCCCTCTCTTGCTGGCTGTCTCTGTCAAATAACTAAATAAAATCTTAAAAAAAAAAAAGAAAGAAACCTGTGGTTTATAGGATAAAATGCTTGCGTAAGTTCCCTAGTTAGTAAGTTGCATGGCACCCTTATTTCTATACCGTATATTCAGTCGTTTAAAATTGGATTATGGAGTTCAACAAAGNAATGAGCTAATGAAGAAACTTTAAGTTTTGAAATGTGAGCAAAGGCTATCAGTGAGAATGAAAATTGTCTTTCAAGCTTCTCCTTTTAAGGGCAGATCATTCTCTCAATATGAAATGCAGAGAATAGGATAGTGGGCCCATGGGCCTCTGGGCAGGGAAGGAAACAGACAACAAATGAGAAGACAGGATAGTTAGTCAGCTATCGGTTTAACCCGCAACTGTGTCACCATTCTGACAACTGCAGAATTGCATTGGATGAAACCTGTGGTTTAGGGGCACCTGGGTGGCTCAGTCATTAAGCGTCTGCCTTAGGCTCAGGGCGTGATTCCGGCGTTCTGGGATGGAGCCCCACATCAGGCTCCTCTGCTGGGAGCCTGCTTCTTCCTTTCCCACTCCCCCTGCTTGCGTTCCCTCTCTTGCTGGCTGTCTCTGTCAAATAACTAAATAAAATCTTAAAAAAAAAAAAGAAAGAAACCTGTGGTTTATAGGATAAAATGCTTGCGTAAGTTCCCTAGTTAGTAAGTTGCATGGCACCCTTATTTCTATACCGTATATTCAGTCGTTTAAAATTGGATTATGGAGTTCAACAAAGCCTGAATAAAGATCCATCTCAGACTCATTAATAATAAGTATCTAAACATTGTCAGATCAAAATAACATACCCCGGGTAGGTAAAATGTGCCCCTTTCTGATGAGTTTAATGGGACTTGGTCCTTTCTTGACTTTATGCGCATTACAGAAACATGTGAGAAAATCCAATGATTTGTTGTGGAAGATTAGGAGTAAATGAATTATAGCCAAAATGCCTAACAATTAGGAGTTAACGTAACTGTATAATTAAGATCAATTCTACAATTTTTCAAATGATTTGCAATGGCTCTGTAAGTGAACATTGCAACATATGCATTTTTTCCCTTGTAATTGTAACACACATACAAGGTGTTAAAGCTTAGCCCCACAGCACCCCACACTCTTTCCTTTTGGATATATAACTGCCCAGATCATTCATCGGTCTATCAACTGAAGGATTACAAATAACTCTCTTTGTAACCGGAATACCTACTGCGTTTTGGGTTTAAAATTCATTTTTCAAGTGAACATTTAAAGCCTTGTTTTATTACAGTCCACTATTTCTTTTCTTATTTCTTTCAATTGTGCATTTAAGTATATACTTTTCACTTATTTTTTAAAAGATTTTATCTTTAAGTCATCCCTACACCCTATGTGGGGCTCAAACTCACAACCCTGAGATCAAGAGTCACATGCTCTACCGACTGAGCCAGCCAAGCGACCCATAAGCTTTGCTTTTAAAAAGCAAAAGCTTTTGAGTGATTTTTGATGCACATTGCATTTTGATGTGTATCAAAAAACTGGATTTCTTTTATGGAAATTTGTGGAATATTTAAATTAAATTTATTAATCCCTTCCCTAAAATGTAAAATGTTATAATAACATCACAAAGATAATGATATTTTTCTCCTTGGACTTCAAGAAGATATGAATTTCAAGCTCAGTTTAATAAGAAGCGTACAGGTGTGCACATATTACATTAAATTAAACAAAATTATTTTAGTGATATTGCTGTTTCTTTTTTATTTTTATTTTTTTTTAAATTTTATTTATTTATTTGACAGAGAGAGAGAGACAGCCAGTGAGAGAGGGAACACAAGCAGGGGGATTGGGAGAGGAAGAAGCAGGCTTCCAGCAGAGGAGCCTGATGTGGGGCTTGATCCC
>NC_048221.1:63920755-63954207 GCF_002007445.2 Ailuropoda melanoleuca | reverse complement strand
GGAAGGAAACAGACAACAAATGAGAAGACAGGATAGTTAGTCAGCTATCGGTTTAACCCGCAACTGTGTCACCATTCTGACAACTGCAGAATTGCATTGGATGAAACCTGTGGTTTAGGGGCACCTGGGTGGCTCAGTCATTAAGCGTCTGCCTTAGGCTCAGGGCGTGATTCCGGCGTTCTGGGATGGAGCCCCACATCAGGCTCCTCTGCTGGGAGCCTGCTTCTTCCTTTCCCACTCCCCCTGCTTGCGTTCCCTCTCTTGCTGGCTGTCTCTGTCAAATAACTAAATAAAATCTTAAAAAAAAAAAAGAAAGAAACCTGTGGTTTATAGGATAAAATGCTTGCGTAAGTTCCCTAGTTAGTAAGTTGCATGGCACCCTTATTTCTATACCGTATATTCAGTCGTTTAAAATTGGATTATGGAGTTCAACAAAGCCTGAATAAAGATCCATCTCAGACTCATTAATAATAAGTATCTAAACATTGTCAGATCAAAATAACATACCCCGGGTAGGTAAAATGTGCCCCTTTCTGATGAGTTTAATGGGACTTGGTCCTTTCTTGACTTTATGTGCATTACAGAAACATGTGAGAAAATCCAATGATTTGTTGTGGAAGATTAGGAGTAAATGAATTATAGCCAAAATGCCTAACAATTAGGAGTTAACGTAACTGTATAATTAAGATCAATTCTACAATTTTTCAAATGATTTGCAATGGCTCTGTAAGTGAACATTGCAACATATGCATTTTTTCCCTTGTAATTGTAACACACATACAAGGTGTTAAAGCTTAGCCCCACAGCACCCCACACTCTTTCCTTTTGGATATATAACTGCCCAGATCATTCATCGGTCTATCAACTGAAGGATTACAAATAACTCTCTTTGTAACCGGAATACCTACTGCGTTTTGGGTTTAAAATTCATTTTTCAAGTGAACATTTAAAGCCTTGTTTTATTACAGTCCACTATTTCTTTTCTTATTTCTTTCAATTGTGCATTTAAGTATATACTTTTCACTTATTTTTTAAAAGATTTTATCTTTAAGTCATCCCTACACCCTATGTGGGGCTCAAACTCACAACCCTGAGATCAAGAGTCACATGCTCTACCGACTGAGCCAGCCAAGCGACCCATAAGCTTTGCTTTTAAAAAGCAAAAGCTTTTGAGTGATTTTTGATGCACATTGCATTTTGATGTGTATCAAAAAACTGGATTTCTTTTATGGAAATTTGTGGAATATTTAAATTAAATTTATTAATCCCTTCCCTAAAATGTAAAATGTTATAATAACATCACAAAGATAATGATATTTTTCTCCTTGGACTTCAAGAAGATATGAATTTCAAGCTCAGTTTAATAAGAAGCGTACAGGTGTGCACATATTACATTAAATTAAACAAAATTATTTTAGTGATATTGCTGTTTCTTTTTTATTTTTATTTTTTTTTAAATTTTATTTATTTATTTGACAGAGAGAGAGAGACAGCCAGTGAGAGAGGGAACACAAGCAGGGGGATTGGGAGAGGAAGAAGCAGGCTTCCAGCAGAGGAGCCTGATGTGGGGCTTGATCCCATAACGCCGGGATCACGCCCTGAGCCGAAGGCAGACGCTTAACGACTGAGCCACCCAGGCCCCCTCTTTTTTTTTCTTGAAATTGACAACGGGTGAGCATCTTCCTTTTCTCTGGATCACATATAATTATGGCTAAAAATTCTGAAGAGTTTAACAAAACCCTCAATGTTTATTAAAAATAACTCTTTAAATTTTAAATAATTAAATACTTTTAAATAATTTTTTTATTAAAAATAAAAAAAAGTATTTTTAAATATGTAAAGAGATATAGCACCAGTCACATCATTTTCCCATTAAACTCCATTTTCAATGTACAAAGCAGATCAACCACATTTTGGTAAAGATTAATGGAAATTAAAATCTTGATCATAATGGTGCCCATTGCAAAATGTGTCTATTTCTGTCAGAATTCATAAATAAAGTTTATTGAAGAAGTCTTGAATTAATTCCACTGATTGGTTTATGTTTGATTCTTCAGTGACAGCTAATTATTCTCAGCATATTATTCATTATGAAACGTAGCCAGCCTCTCTTAATCTTTTTACTTATGCTTTACTCATAGAACAAATGTTGGGGATTTCTCAGATGATATCAGATGATTTCAGCCTTTGTTTTAAATCTGGTTTATTAAATTGTTTTAGGTATATTCACAATGTTCTATTACAATAAACACACACATAAGAAAAACAACATCGACACAGCTCGAAGCAAAGGAAATTATTATCTAGCTATCCTTCCCCCTAGAAAACTAAGGATACACATAGAACTCTAATGATGATGGGTCCAAAATATATTTTTAAATCCAGTCACTCAGGGAAATCGACTGAAAGCAGATGAACTTCCTCTCTACCTGGCACACTATTTCAGCCCGACAATTACGATACATTTCTGCTAATACCTATTATGCAACCTCGTTTGGAACGTTCTCCACAACAATTATCAGGAACACTCATGTAGACAATTTTAACTCAAATCCAACATGGTCTGCATCATCCAGGAATCCAATCGTTTCAAGCATTTAGGTGAGGGGGGCCTTTTCAGTGACAGATTTGATTTTACTAATGTAGGCTTTTAAATATCATAATGGCAACAAAAATAAAAGAGGAAGGGGGGAAAAGAGAGGAACAGGGATAGAGACAGAGATAGAAGTGGGGGGTGGCGGGAGAGAGATTGAGCGCTCTCCCCTAAGAGGAGCACCCATTAATCTCTTTAAGTGAGGGTCCTGCGTGGATCAGCGGCTGACGGGGCGGTGGGAAGTGTGGCAGAGCCGGCAGGGTGAGAAACCATCTGTCCTACCAGGCACCATGCCAGTACCCAGAGTCCCATGGCCTTCTTTCCAGTCCTTATTTCTCCTCACAGTGCTTCATGAGAAAGCTCCGCTTAAGCTCTTTCCAAATGGAGAGTTAGTTACCAGGGGTGGAAATGTGGCTCAGGAGGTCGACATCCCCACGAGAAAGAAGGAAAAGTGGAACACGGACTTCGGTTTACAAGCTTTCACGATACCACTGATTACGTGTCAGTCACTTCAACGTCACTATCAGCAAAGCGTTTCTCGGTGACTACAGTCCTATGATCAGGAAAGCGTGCGGCAGACTGTTGAACAAGAGTTAAATGGTACGTGTTGGAGAGGGAAGAGAGAAGAAGGGAATAGTGGGTTCTGCAAGCCCCGTTAATATGCATCTCACAGATGGGCACAGCATGTGCCGACCGGCACACCTGGGCTGGAGAGCAGGCTGCCTGGATTTCTTGGGGACCCTAATATAATTATAAACAGACAAGTGGAGAGAGGCCACAGGTCAGCCAGCAGGGCAAAGGGGGAGAGGAAAGTGCCAAATTCTCAAAGTTTCCCAGAGAATAATAATATCCACAACTTTCCTAGCACCTTTCATCTGAAAAAGAACCAGAAACAGATCTGTCATCAAGGAGAGGAGGTGCTAGCCGGGCTCTGCACTCACTCGTTGCTCTGATTTACATTTACCCACGTCGCTGCTCTTCTCTTGAGCAGAGAAGAGAAGTTTCTTATCATTCCCAGAAGTCCTTGTCCTCCCATGTGGGGTGGCGCAGTGAAGCAGAGAGAAAAGAAATCAAATCGTTGGATATTGGATTTGCCTTAAGAGTGGTATTTCAGTGGAACTCCAGTTTGCCCTGAGGGCAAGACATCCCTGTTTTGATCCCTCATTCGCTCATTATGGAGACTGTCCCACAGTCAGGCCAGACGTGATGCTCAGACCCCCATGTGAGTGTCAGGGACCCAACTGGGGGGTCTTGTCTACCTCAGGGTCTCTTTACCCACCTTGCACAACCTTACCGTGTTGCCCTTTTCCTGCCCAGATCATAATGACGCTGTCCTTTGAACATTTATCACAAGGAGGTTACTTTCTACAGTGGTATTTCGTATTGCTAGTATCTCAAATGTGTGTCCCTCTTTTCTGTTTCTACAGATTCTTTCTCTTCTGTAGTTAGATGGCGTCAGCATTTGACCCCCCTCCAGTGTTTCCAACTTTCACATGGCTTTGCATTCTTTGTGGAACTTAGTTCCATCTGGGAGTAAAAAGGATGAATGTTTTAAGTTACTCTTTGAAGACAGACACAAAGGAATTGTGCTCACTCTAATTCACCTAGAATTAAACGCAAACAAGTTTTTCCTAAGTAGACGTAGGAGTGGACAATGATATATGAACAAATAAATAAAGATGGATAGGTAATACTGTATTTGGTTTTCGAGTTTTGAATTTGAAAGCCAAGCCTGCGAGAAGGCCAGGGTATCCATTTGATTTCTCTTGGCTATGAGTTTTAGAAAACCCAACAAGTGGTGGCTTTAAAAAAGTTCAGGTATTATTTACTTAGCGAGAGATCCTGGATTGGGAGTCCCGGCATTGCGGAAGCAGCTCACCAGCCTGAGGGCCCCAGATTCTTCCCAGGCAGCTGCTGGAGCTACTTCCCCAGCCTTTTTTTTTTTTTTTTCTGGAAGCTTCCTTCCTCCTTATGAGAGGATGGAGGCCACAGCTCTAGGTATCATATCCTTACCCCCGAGGAGATAGGGCCAGGGTGTTGACCCTCAGGTACAAGATGTTTCTCTCTTCTTTCATCAAAAATGGACAATCTTTCTCACAATTCCTCCAGCAGACAGTTCCCTCTGACCTTAGTGGCCCGACCTGGGCCATCTGGCTGCTATCAAGCTGCTGTGAGGGTAATTTTCTGGCTTTTAGCCTCTCCGATGGGACCTAGAATGGAAGAGGGGCTTGAGAACGGCTATTGAGAAACTAACCTGGTGAGTCTGCTCCAGCTTGGCTTCTAAGCAGGGGCCCGTTTAGATTCCTGTACATATTTGGAAATATGGTGATGATTTTTGTTAAGTAAAGATATTTATTTTATGAAGGGGAGGATACTAATAGCAAGGCAGCAACAACAACAGATAGATACAACGAATTAGAAATGAAGCCTGGTCTCTTCAAGTCAGAAGGAATTTTCTGTAAGCAGAAGGCATATATATAATATATATATTATATATATACATATACATACGCACATGCAACATTCCAAGACCCCCAGTGGAAGCTTAAAACCTGCGAATTGCACTGAAAATATATGCATGCTGTATTTTTCCTATACATACCTACCTATCTGTGATAAAGTTTAATTTATGAATCAGGCACAGCAAGAGAGGAACAACAAAAAAAAGTGTTAATAAAGTAGAACAATTGTAATAATACACCGTAATAAAACTTGTGTGAATGCGGACTCTCTTTCTCAAAATATCTATGGTGTTTTACTCACCTGTCTTCTTGGGATGATGTGAGATGATAGAATGCCCACGCAATGGGATGCAGTGAGGTGAACGACGTGGGCGCTGTGACATAGCATTAGGCTACCAGTGACCCGACCACATCTGCTTCCAGACCACGGTTGACAGCGGGTGACTGAAACCAGAGAAAGTAAGTCCTCCTATAAGGAAGGAAGAGACTACGGTAATCTAGTTAATAAACAAGCTAGTTTCTTAGTCAGATTTACTAACAGACCTTTATGTATCAGATTTGTCCACAATTTGCATTTATTTTCGATAAAATAACATCTGTCAGATTGTTATAGATAGTCCGGATAAGCGCTTACCTCATACTCCAGGAAAAATTGGTCTGTGGTTGGAAATAAAAGAGAGCAAAATCTAAAGTTGAATTAATCAGTTCCTTTTTCACTTAATCTGCGGGGCAAAGAGTGGGGGGTTGCTTTCTTGGAGAAAGAAATCATCGAACAGTGGACAGGAAGCCCTATTGCAAGGGATCGCTTACAGCAACGAGCAGCAGCGACCAATGAGTCACCCGCCACAACCAAGAGGTGGCTCGGCCATGGCTTTTTACTCGACTAAACCACGTCACGCAGCATGGTGGGAGCTGGGAACACCCAGTACCAATAGGCACCCAAATTCGAGTAAGCTCATTCCTCTCATGTGATTTCCTCCTATAATTCAATCAGTATTTGAGTTCAGTTTCAAAAACATGAACTTAGGGGACTTAGAATTCCAGTTCTGAGACCATATGAAGCATTTCAAGGGAACACACCCTTTTCACAGAGTCTTCTGGATGATGTGTGTGAGTGACGAATGCTTGTCAGTCCTTCAGACCTAAGCTTTCTCATTTCTTCTGTCCCGGATGCTGCCAGCTCACTTCATGTTGGCAAGGTCGTATTCAGTTTTCCACTTGCAGAAGTTAAGCGCTCGTGTTTTTCCCTTCACAGTGGTTGAGTAGAAGGGCTATTTTCATCCCCAGTAGCTCTTTTTAATTTTATTTCTCTCACGTCACTAACCCAGAGTATACCCATCCTTCCTGACAGGCTTAATTCTTTGTGCTTCCGAAATGACCCAGAACAAGCAATGCCGTCGTCTTAGTTTCTGGTGCCATCATAATAATACCCACCACTGATCCTTGCGGAAATCCAAATGGCTGGTTATTAGTGTTCCTAAACCCACATAACAGATGGGGGCATTGGAACACGCCGGGGTGAAGTCAACTCCCTCAAATGGCAGAACTGGGATTCGCACACAAGCATACCATCCAAGCCCAGAGCCCTGACTCTCAACTGTTGTTCTCTGTGGCCCCAAGTTGGAGCCAAATATAGAAGAAACCTCCAGCCATGGAGGACAACCTTCACTCCACAAGGACACACTCCCTGTCTCTGCCCCTGTGGCTCTCCCAGACCTTCCTTCCATACCACTCACCCACGTCTCCCCTGGCCATCTGTGTGCTGAGCAAGCTGATATCACTGGGAAAGTCCTGGCCAGGACCTGTCACCAGGAGCTCAGCTTCAGCTGCCTCTGGATTCCCTTGGGAGGGACCTTCTATCTCTGGGCTCTGTTTCCTCATCTCTACCTGAGAGGTGAAATCACAAACTCAAGAACATCCCACACCTGCCTTCTCCTAGCACAGGCAGGTTGAAATGCCCCTTCTTCTGGGATGCGAACAGAAGCCAAATGGAGTTTCTTTCCTTCTAGATTTCCTTGGGTTTTAATTTGAAGAAAAAGAGAGAGAACTGCAGGGGACCAAGCCATCTTTCCAGGGATTCATCAGCAGCCCTCGCCTCCCGTGGCTGTTCTGATTAATGGCTGTGCCTCCCGCCGAGTCCCTGTAATAGGTGTCAGGAAGGTGTTTACTCAAAGTTTTACACCCAATTGTCGTGAAGGTCAAAACAATAGGGCGTCTCTGGTGCAGGTTAAACATCTTTTTATGAGTACATACTCTATTAGAGAAGACTCCGTGTTTTCAGGCGGCTAAACGCAGTGGGTTCTTTCTTCCAGGCTGACTCAGCAGGTCCCTGGTGGGGAGCGCCCCCCCTGCCCCAACATCAGCAACATTGACCCTGAACTAGCCCTTGGGCCTCGGGAAGTTAACCAGTGAGCTACCTGCAGTCTCTCCAGCTTTGGCGCGCGTGTCCAGTCTGCTTTAAAACTTGGACCCATTTTATAAACCCGAACAAGCACTATAAAAATTCCCTCCCCAGGGAAGAGCCATTCCTGCAAAACAGGGGTGGCATAACTCCTTCAAATTAAAATGTCTCCTTTTGTCACATTAAACAATGACCTTGGACCCCCCAAGTCGTTTTCCCTTCCCTTATTATCCTCCACCAATTTTCTCTCCCCAGCCCCCCCACCTCCTGCACAAACAGGCCCCAAGAAACAGAGAGCAAAATGCCACAAATTGGAGATGCCGTCTCCCATCTGTTGGCCACAGGTGTGTGTTAGGGCGGGGATTTTTGACCCTATTTCTGAGAAAGAGGAAGCTGAAGGTCAAAGTGAATTTCCTAAATGTCAGATGCTTTCAAAGTGCTGCCTTATGTTAGTCCACGCCATGCCTGCAGCCGTCCTCAGCTCTGGTTCTCATCCTCGGTTCTGCTGCCCGTGCGGCGTTTTCCGCAGGGCCCACAGTGCTAGGCTGGACCACGGCCAGGATCAGAAGAGCCCGTTGGAGCTCACGAAGAACCCTCCAAAAAGCAGGGACTCTGATGGCTTTCTCTGGGTTGATTTTAATCTTTTCAAAACCTTCCTGGCTATAAAAGCATGTTTCCCTTTCAATGAGTACCCATGCCAGCCTCCACCTGTGCGAATGGCCACGTCTACTTCTCCAACAAGGGAGATGACTACAGTGCTTTTGAGAACCATTCTAGCTACTGGATTTGACTGGAGATAATAACAAGGCACGTGTCTGGGAGGAAATGTTTTTTGCAAGTACTTACTGCGATTTTATCATCTGCTGAAATCCTGGGGATTAAGAAAGATGGATGATATGCAATGAAAAAGAAGGAGGAGGGAGTGGAGCTGGAAATGGAGCTGTGGGGGACAGGGGTGGTAATCAGACATTGACTGGTAGAGATGAGAGGGGAGGAAGGACCCAGGCAGGTTGATAAGCCCTTCACCTGCATATAACCCCATGACCATGACCTAGCTTCTACCCCCTTTCTCATACATGGACGTAGACACTGGCCTCTAGAGAGGTGTAAAGCTTGCTGTAAACCATGCTGGCCAGGGTTTAGTGTCTTGTACGGAGCTAGACCTGTTTTGCTGGATAACATCTAGACTCAGCTTGTGAAATGATATTGCTGGGCATATGATGGGATCAGACAAGGACTTAAGGGTTGCAAACGAAAGAGCGATGGTGATAAATCTTTCTAGTGGCACTTGAGCTGAACGTGGGTATCAGGCCAGCCCTGGGGAGTGAGTGGGGAGGTAGATGACAGGCCATGATGTAAGTACTGTGGAGGAAGAATTTCTGGAACTCTGTCAAGAGACTAAATATACAAATGGCCAGACCATATACAGAAATAGAACTCTTGACTCATCATCTACCACGACCAGCCCAGGAAAACAACCATGATCTCTAGGAACATTTCAAAAAGCAAAACTATAACCCCAATGATCACCAACCTACAATGGCCAGGACTTGATTGGTAATTGGCAACTTTTCTAATTTTAGTCCCCATTTCCAACTTGGAGCCAACAAGAGAAAGCCAAATGTGAACCCCTAAGCAATCCCATAGGACATCCCACGGCTAGCTAGTTTGCTTCAAGAGGCCCCACGCCAACAGCCTTCAATCAGGACCTATAGAAAACACCTGGAGCCTGCTCTTTTTCCCACCATCAATCTCTCCCCGTCCTCTGCCGGCTTATGAGTCTCTACCAAAATGTGAGCGATGGTGGCCGACTCCCTTGCTAGAGCCAGCTCTGCATAAACAGCCTTCGCTGGTTCTCATTTGATTGGTCTTTGCTTATGTCCATATTGTAAGTGGGACAAAAGGAGGGGGCAGGAGGAGGTGAGGGTGAAGCTAAGTTGCTGAGGTCACGTGGTTGCTGAGGATGGTGTCACCCCCTGACCCAGAGCACGAGAAGGAAAAGAGTGGGCTTTGGGGAAAACTGGACCCAGAGAAGAGTTCAGCTGGGAATTTCTTGGGTTTCTGGGCTTGTTTGTTTCTGTAAGCATGACACCGATAAAGAAAGGTCCTTTGTTTTTAAGGCTACTATTTAGGGAATTTTTATTATATATGGGGCTCTGGTCCAAGAGCCCTACATAGTTTTATCTCATTGAATACTCAAAACAAATACATTAAGTGGAGGTAATCTTTTCCGCATTGAAGATGACATGAAAGCTCAGGAAAGCAAAAGATAACGGACACAAGATCAGAGAGCTCGTCAGAGCGAGGATTTAAACTCAAGTCAGACTGACACTCACACCTACGCTTTCGTCCCTCCAGTATCATGGGTGTTTCACCAACCACGTGGCCACATGCTTCTGAGGGAAGAAGCTTCAGAGTTAGAAACTGACTTCTAGAATCACTTCTGTAGCCATAACATGAGCTGCCTGCCATTCTACACCCTAGCCCACGGATGGCATGTGAAATGTTTTAGAGGTAAAATGACATTCGCTTTGCTAATGACCTCTTTTTACAGTGACGCGAAAGGTGAGACTCCATGGTATATGGTGTTGGGTTTGTATGGGAAGACTTGGTCAGCATTTTCCCTCTGCCGCTCTGAGCTTAGAAAATTGGGTAATCTAGTCAACCTCTCTGGTCATAGATTTCTTCTTTTTCTTTATGCTAAAACTGGGTTATAATGCCTGTCTTTTCTATCTGGGGATGAAGGTTGAGGTTCAAATGACATAGAGATTAAAGTACCTTGTAAATTATAAACTTCAGTATGAAGGAAAGATATACTCAAAATAATAACTATAGTTCTTGATTTTGGATGGCTGTAAAAGGAGGCACAGATATTAAGAGAGTTTTTTTCAAGTGTCTGCAACCCATTCATCCTATCTGCAAACGGCCACAAGTGTCTCACATGTAATAACATACTACACGGATCACTTGTTTTGCAAATAAGATGTGGAAACTGCCAGAAGACCCAAGTACCAGCCTGGCCCCCATACGTATGACAGTGTGACCTTCGGCGCCTGATCCCTCGAAGCTTTAAGCAGACAGGATCATCTCTGTCCAGCCTACTTGTGAGTTTCCCATGAAGTAATGTGTGGGGAAGAGCTCTGTTGACTGTAAATGCCCACATAAATTCAAAGGATTATGTCGCTGCATTTGAAAAGTGCTATTTACGTGCCCCTTACTATTATTGTGGTTATTATTATAGTTGAAGAGTCGAATGCATTTCAGCAACCAACGATAGAGGCAGCAAATTTATTACTGCCACACAAACTCCCTGGGTGTCTCACTCCCGTAGGTAGACTTCGTTCCATTTGGGGCTGTATATTGATATAATCAAACTTTGGCATAGCCTGGGCGTTGCTTTTAATTCTGGATCCATAAGGAGTTATTTCATTGCATTTACTCCTATAAATAGGACCTACTTGATTTCTAAATTAAATAGCATCGGGGAGCACGCTCTCAGGCTGACTATACTTATCATTTTCCACAAATATATGATGTGTGACTCAATATCTTTCTACGTGCTTAGCTTTAGCTAGGGCCTAGTGGATAGAAAGCTTTTATTTTGGAAAAAAAAGTTAATATTTAAGATAGAGAAGGGGAATAAAGAGTAAATGCTCCTTTGGTTCACCTATAAAATCAACCAATTTAATTTTCAACAAGAAGAATTTAATAATATTTTATCTATCATCTGGTGTTCATTTTTCACCTCAGGGTATCATCTTAACAATATTCCCTGATGATTCTCAAAATAAGTGTTTTAATCTCTGGGAAGCCTCATCCAATAATTTGTACAAACACCAAGTAACCAAGTTACGTGAACTGTACTTTGGGGCACGTGCTGTCTTTATGTTCTAAAAGTCTTAGCAAGAGTCTTAATTCATTTATCATTCTACCGTGAATGATTCTCCAGGGACCACAGTTTGCCAGAGACTTCTAGGGCCCTGTGGCAGCAAGTGACAGAAACTCCACCCATCCTAGCGTCTTTCTGCCCTGCAGCCTCCTCACCACAAAAGCACCCCAGGTGGCTGGGTCTCAGCCCTCTTAGCTCCTCAGTTTTATATTATATTATTTCAGCCCCCAGGGAAGAGACTTTAATTATGCTTTCTCTGGTTCCATGTCCACAAATTCGGGGTCAAGTTCTCATTGGTTTAGTTTACTTAATTTCCCACCCTTGGATCGATCGACTGGGACCAGGGAGCGAGTCCAATAAATAATAAGATAACCCTTTTAATTGAACTGTGAGACTAGGTGGTGGGGAAAGGGGTCATTCCTACAAAGGCCTGATGGGAAAGGTCACAGTCAGTTGACCTTTGCAATCACCATCATTCACACAGTACCTTGGATGGAATCTAAGTTCATGAAATGATTAGAATTTATTTCATTAGGAAAGTTTTCCAATTATCTAACACATGAAGTTATGGAAAATTCTGTGGCGGAATAATTCTACCCTGTTAGCTAGTGCCTGGATGTGAGTACGACCTCATTTAATTCTGACAATAGCCCTGTTACCTTCATTTTACCGTGGATGGTCTGTACATCAGCAGCCGGCTGATCTTGGGGCCAAGACCAAAGCCACAAATTGCTCAGAAGTAAAGCTTGTGGCATAGTCACCATTAATTTTTTTTTAAATTTCTTTCCAGAACATTTGTGCCAAATTCAGATCCATCTTTTTTAATCATGTCAATATCTCAAGATTTCATTTCAGGGTTAATCTAACTTACTTGTCCAGCCCCAGACTACCATTAGAAACAGATGAAATTTGCCTTGCTTTTTCCAGCACTGCTTTCTGAGACATTTCTCCATTTTCAGATCTTCTGTTGTGTTCAGATTTTTGGACAAATGATAACCATCTGGCATATTTATCCTAAGATGTGAGATTCTTAGCACATGAGTCTTCTTAAAGTAGCGGCACTGTAGAATGTCATTCAATGATAATACACACATAGCAAAAGAACTAACATATTATTGGTTACTTTTTCTTTAAAGCAACCAAATATACATTATTTTTCCCATGGAAGTCTGGTAGTAATGGGGAGGAATTATTCAAAAGCAAGTCTTTGCTGAAAGTTTTTTGATTTATATGTCTAATAAACATTTCTAACTTTTTAATCTATCATATGCACATAGAAAAGGCATGACATTTACAATTTTGGTAAAGAAAAGAGTAGCGTTGATGATGTCCCTAATCCAGTTTAAGTATCATCAACTATTACTTTAAGATGAAATCAAAACGTCCACTGAACTCATGCAAGTAAAGAACACAGCATGTCACTGAGAGCAAGCAACTCTCCAAAAGAAAGACTTTGTAAACTTGTTTTAGGGTTAAAAGAAAAGCTGATCATAGAGGTGTGACCATGCTTACCATCAGGGCTCTGATAGACTTTGTGCATCAGAGGGGAAGGTATTTTGGGGGGAGGGAACAGATGCTTCGAGAAAAGAACTGCATCTTCTCTTCTTCTAGAAAGTGAAACTGCTCTGTGTTTCTGCCCCACTACGGCTTTGCCTCGCCCAGCCAAAAGGCAGGCGGCACCACTGGCCTTGGGTGCAAGAAGCCAACCAGAATTTCTTTTTGTATTTTCTGTTACCTGGACATGGAACACTGGAATCCTAAGTAATTATTCTATGCATTTTCCCTCCAGAGTCTCCAACCAGCTCTTCACTCCAATTTGTAAGTTAAATTTTGCTGTAGTTTGATCTTAAACTGTGTCTACACAGGTCGGTTTCCCACCTCCACCTGCCCCTAGCGTCAGCTCCTAGGCGTTGTGGTGGAGGGGAAGGCAGCCAAGCTTGGGACCCAACTAGGCTTTTGTCCCAGCCTTGAATTCACACTTTACTTGCCCTGTGATGTTGTGCAAGTTACTTGACTTTCTCAGGCTTGGCTATTCCATCTACAAAGTGGTCATGGTAGCACTTATCTGATAAGGTTAAATTTTGTCATATAAGAGATTGGCAAAGAAAAGTTTTATTAAAAAGATAAAAGAGAATGAGTAAAGTACCTAGCCTTGTGTGTGGTGGCTAGGTGGCACTTTTGGTGGTTGTTCAGTCTTCTGTCAATGTAGTAAATATACAGAGCAATGTGCTGGACCCTGTGATCTAAGAGTAAACAAAAGGGTGCAGTCCCTGACTTTGTGGAACCCATATTTCACTGGGGGATGATGTGATCATAATCCCAGAAATATATACCTGGGATTCAAAGAATAAAAATGCCAGGGTGCTGAGTAGTGCAAGTAACACTTTGACCAAATGTGGGCAGCACAAAGCGACCCTTAAGCTCAAATCCGAGGAATGAGAGCATGGGAACTGGGAGAAGAGGAGAAGAACATTCTGGGTAGAGGGAATAGCATGTGGAAAGGTCCGAGACGGGAGAATGAGTTCAGGAATTGAGAATTACATGACGGCGGGTGGGGGGGGGAGGTTGTGTAGGGAGAATGTGGCGGATCTGAGCCTGGGCCTGAAGACCTAGCTGAGGGCTTGCTCCACGGGCCTGTGAATAATGGGACAACACTACAGAATTTCTGCCAGCTATGGCGGACGTGACGGCATTGGGAGGACAGTTGATGGGAATACAGCTTCTTGGAGAGGCCACTCTTGCCTAGTGGAGCAATTAGCTGGGCGACTGCTGTTGAGTTGACCATGAGGAGAGTTGGGAGCTGGGACTGGGGTGCTGGTCCTGAAGAGGAAGAGAGGGCACGGAGGTAACGAAGGATCAGACAACACAACCCACCTGAGGAGCGGTGATTTAACAAGTGTGCCGTGTATGCTGCCCAGGGTCACCCACTCTTCACACGCTGACACGCTGAGCTTCTATCTTCTCACAGGAAGATGTGGCATGACTCCCCAGCCCGCGAAAATATAACACAAACTCATTTGGCAGAAAAATCTGGACTGAACGGGCATGAGGCTATTTAGACTCTTTGTTTATTCCACTTACTTGGAATATTTTGCCATAAAATTATGTCTGTGTTTTATTATCCCAGACCTTGCACGGGTGGTATGCGATATGCAGTGTATATATCGTATTACCCACGTACATTCTGAATTTTTCTGAATTCCAAAACATAGCTGGCTCCAAGCATTTATGGGCCTGTAATAATAATCTGAAAATGGGCAAACCAAAATTTCCAAGGTGGCTCACCCGAGGATGCCCAGCTGCCAAATTTGACCCCAGGTTTGTCTAACTCCAGTGCTGAGGCTACTCGCACCACGTTCTACGCCCACTCGCCTTGGCCATTATTTGTTTACTTTCTCTTTTGTTTAGGAGAAAGATATCCACTGGCCAAGTGCTCTCTAATTATGAAGTATGGATAACGAGAAGCAAAGGAGACTCATCCGGGATGTGGAGGGAAAGAAGTTTCCTCCCCTCAGCCATATTTTTCTCTTCTCCTCCGAATCCCACAGCAGCCTTCTACTAAAGTACAGCAAAAACGTGTGCTCACCTTCTTTTTATCACAAAACTCCTTAAAAACCATCTGTTCTGCAAAGCGTTTCCGTTACGATAACCACGCACTTCTCCACATTGCTCACATCGCATTGTGTTTTATCGCTCTTCCTTGTCTCGTGTGTCCTTGAGTGCATTTATATGCAATCCCCCCAAGGAATATTCTTGCTTTGTTCTGTGTGTGCAAGGGTGCACCCACTGTAGGGCTGCACCCACACCTATGCCCTGTATAAATAAGAGATAAGAGCAAAAACACCACCGCAGCCATGTTTCATCTTTAGAGGGTTAAGGAGCGATATTTGTCATATCGAGAAGACATTATATAATTTGATGGGGAAACTTTAAGAAAAAGTGATTATTTATGTACGTAGGATCTTTCAATAGTTTTAAAGTACTTGAAATTGTTTCGCAAGCCATTGATATAGGTAGATAATGAAGCATCGTGAATGCCCATCTTAAATGACAGCCCCACACAGTATACAACTGAATTGATTGTTAAACAAAATCACCACAGTCACATCATTAAATAAATATAAATAAATAAATAAATAAATAAATAAATAAATAAATAAATAAATAACAGTCGCTGTCTTCCACATAAGAAAGAGGCAAATCAAGTTTTGGGGAGGAGAGCACGGGATAGAGACAATTCATTTTTTATGCCGTAAGCATGCGCTTGGAGTTCTGTGCTAGACTCAAATACTAGACATATTATAGCTGCCCAGAAAAATAAAGAAAATGGGGAAGGTATCAAGACTCTCTTCTGTCAGAATGAATTGGCTTGAAATGGGGAGATGTGTTTCAGTGTCAGAGCTAGACTGGCTCTTTGTGACAGTTTGTCTTTTTCCCTCCCTCTGTTAGTATTTTGCTCTCGTGGCTTATGAAGGCCAAGTTTGATGGCCTAAGAGTCATCTTCTTACTTCATCACACCCTTATTTAAAATCTGATGCCTACAGTGATCTGACACCTTTTGGGGTATGTGTGTGTGTGTGTGTGTGTGTGTGTGTGTACGTGTGTGTGTGAAAGAAAGAGAGGGAGAGGGAGAGATTTTAAATATGAGGGATTATCATTTACCCCTTTTAACTAAAGGGTTACATGTAGGATTTTGTTACGTATAATCCGCTATACATTGAGTGCTTGTGTTCCTTCAAATTCGTGTATTGAGATTCTAACCCCCATTCCGGTGGTATTTGGGGGTGGGGGTATTGGCAGGTGAGTAGGTCACAAGAGAAGATCCCTCCTGAATGATTGGTGCCCATCTAGAAGATACCCTAAAATAAATCCTCCTCCCTCCTACACTGCGAAGACACAGCAAGAAGGTAGTTATCTGTGATCGAGGAAGCAGGTTCCTACCACACACTAAATCTGCTGGTGACTTGATCTTGAACTTTCAGTCTCTAGAATTGTGAAAAATAAGTTTCTGTTTTTTATAAGTCAGCCATTTTGGTATTTTGTTACAAACGGATGAAGATACAATTGTATCACTGATTATCTTCAATACCAATTAACCACTTCTCAAACATTACTACTCATACTAATATCAATATCAATTGCACCCAAGAAGGCAGACTTGTGGGCTTGGACAGGTGCAATATGGCACCCACAGTGGACTTCCAAAATTATATCTGGCACCAAATGCATTTCCCTTAGTTAAAAAAAAAAATTACTTTGCAGAATTAAAGCACTCCAAATTATAAGCAGCACTTGGACAAAAAATGCCAAGGTCTCCATGAAAGGTAAGTCTTGTATTTTAAAAGTTACAAAGCATAATTACTTGAACAGGTGCCACAGTTCTCCATTGGGAAGAATATTTGAGAATATTTGAATATTTGCAGTAGCCACAGAAGTAGTAGATTGGGTCCATGACAAATCACCCCCATGAATGTCTCCATCCTTGCCCAGGAGAGGCTACTATGTGAGCCCAATGAGAGGTTAGATTAAAAAGCTTACTTTGGGGGGGCACCTGGGTGGCTCAGTCGTTAAATGTCTGCCTTTGGCTCAGGGCGTGATCCCGGCATTCTGGGATCGAGCCCCACATCAGGCTCCTCCATTGGAAGCCTGCTTCTTCCTCTCCCGATCCCCCTGCTTGTGTTCTCTCTCTCGCTGGCTGTCTCTGTCAAATAAATAAAATCTTTAAAAAAAACAAAACTTACTTTGGGGATCATCTCACTCCTCCATCCTTACTTCCCCACTCTCAAGAGGGGACAGGCTGCATTGCAACTTGTCTCCATTTGTGAAACTTAAATGAAAACTAACAGAGAAAATGAGGGTTTTTGTGATTACCTCCACATCAAAGAGTGAATACCCGCACCAATGTTAGCATCGGAATGTTTGTGACTAAAAACAAATGCTAGAAAGCGCTCGTGTTGATTGAATTACTATTACATGCTAGATGGTATTTTGCTTTAGGTCGAGGATCTCATTTTATCCTCAATCTACGTAAAGCAAATGGCGTCATTAGCCACATTTTAGAGAGGTGGAAACTGAGTCATGGGTAAGGTAATGGTGGAGCCAGTGTTCAGAGCCTGGCAGTCAGATTCCAAGAATACACACTTCCACAGTGTGCTTTCTTTTCACTGCTTTAATTTTTTCTAGTCCGCGTTCTACATCCCTCAACTTTCCTCCCAACTGTTTCTCTTTGTGGGGCAATAGTCAGGGGTATGGCGATAAGATTCACACCTGCAGACGCCAAGCAGCCACCTAGGGGTGGTAATGGGCTTGCCAGTGACTACTTGCCTCAGGTATGGATTCCAGAAAGACCCTCCTCAGTCTGTTCTGACTGTCACATAAACTGTTCTCCTGAGAGAAGAGTGTCTCTATCTCTGGCATTTCCTTAATGTATATTAATGTACTGCTCTGTAAGGTGAAATCATGCACTAGCTATGTTAGAAAGTCTTCCTTGGGCCAAATGTGGGGGAGGGGACGTCTCACTTCTGCAGCTGATCTACAGATAAATTGAGGGCTTATGGGAGCAGGAAGACAATTGGGTCTAGGACTCTTATCCCTTAACAGGTGCCAGGCCTCCAATATCCAGTTGCTGCTGTGGGCCTGCGGGAAGCTGGCACGGTCAGTGAGGCCCTGGTCTAAGGGAACATTCTAGCTGTGCTCAGAGGCATGCTTGAGGATTTTAAGTCTTTTTCTTCTTCCTTCCAATCAAGGTGAGAATTTTTCAAAGAAAACCTCATGGAACCTTTCCAGCCTCTCCCAAATTGCCTCCACTTCTTTAGGCCATCCTTAGCCAGAAACTTATTTTTATTTTGCCACAATTTTTTTTTTGCTCCTTTCCTATCTTTCTACTAGATCCACAAGCTAATGATTGAATGTAAAATATGTAAAATGTAATATACAGTCACATAATACAATCACTTTAAACAAAAACTAAAGTGGAGTAAAGGCATAGTGGATACTGAGAGATGGGAGTCAGGATGGGGTTCTCCTGGGTGGCTTCCCTGAGGAGGTGACACCTGGGCAGACACCTGAAGGACAAGAGGATGCTGGCCATGCAAATACACTGGAGTGAGGACAGCAAATTCAATTCCCTGAGGTGGAGTGTTCTGTCTGTGTTCCAAGAACACTGTGGTAGCCAAATAAGAGATACCTACGGTCCTTATCCCCAGAACATATGTGTAGGTTAGGTTACTAGTAAAGGGACTTTGATCATGTGATTAAGTTAAGGATCTTGACAGGAGAAGATTATCCCAGATTGTCCACATGGGGCCTTTTAATAAAAAAGAGTAGAGTGTGAATGATGCAGGGAAGGGACCACAAGCCAACGAATGCAGGTGGTCCCTAGGAGGCAAGAGAGGCCAGGGAATGGATTCTCCTCTCTGAGCTTCCAGAAGGAACCAGCCTTGCCGNAGGCTGCATTGCAACTTGTCTCCATTTGTGAAACTTAAATGAAAACTAACAGAGAAAATGAGGGTTTATGTGATTACCTCCACATCAAAGAGTGAATACCAGCACCAATGTTAGCATTGGAATGTTTGTGACTAAAAACAAATGCTAGAAAGCGCTCGTGTTGATTGAATTACTATTACATGCTAGATGGTATTTTGCTTTAGGTCGAGGATCTCATTTTATCCTCAATCTACGTAAAGCAAATGGCGTCATTAGCCACATTTTAGAGAGGTGGAAACTGAGTCATGGGTAAGGTAATGGTGGAGCCAGTGTTCAGAGCCTGGCAGTCAGATTCCAAGAATACACACTTCCACAGTGTGCTTTCTTTTCACTGCTTTAATTTTTTCTAGTCCGCGTTCTACATCCCTCAACTTTCCTCCCAACTGTTTCTCTTTGTGGGGCAATAGTCAGGGGTATGGCGATAAGATTCACACCTGCAGACGCCAAGCAGCCACCTAGGGGTGGTAATGGGCTTGCCAGTGACTACTTGCCTCAGGTATGGATTCCAGAAAGACCCTCCTCAGTCTGTTCTGACTGTCACATAAACTGTTCTCCTGAGAGAAGAGTGTCTCTATCTCTGGCATTTCCTTAATGTATATTAATGTACTGCTCTGTAAGGTGAAATCATGCACTAGCTATGTTAGAAAGTCTTCCTTGGGCCAAATGTGGGGGAGGGGACGTCTCACTTCTGCAGCTGATCTACAGATAAATTGAGGGCTTATGGGAGCAGGAAGACAATTGGGTCTAGGACTCTTATCCCTTAACAGGTGCCAGGCCTCCAATATCCAGTTGCTGCTGTGGGCCTGCGGGAAGCTGGCACGGTCAGTGAGGCCCTGGTCTAAGGGAACATTCTAGCTGTGCTCAGAGGCATGCTTGAGGATTTTAAGTCTTTTTCTTCTTCCTTCCAATCAAGGTGAGAATTTTTCAAAGAAAACCTCATGGAACCTTTCCAGCCTCTCCCAAATTGCCTCCACTTCTTTAGGCCATCCTTAGCCAGAAACTTATTTTTATTTTGCCACAATTTTTTTTTTGCTCCTTTCCTATCTTTCTACTAGATCCACAAGCTAATGATTGAATGTAAAATATGTAAAATGTAATATACAGTCACATAATACAATCACTTTAAACAAAAACTAAAGTGGAGTAAAGGCATAGTGGATACTGAGAGATGGGAGTCAGGATGGGGTTCTCCTGGGTGGCTTCCCTGAGGAGGTGACACCTGGGCAGACACCTGANTCACACGATTTTCAGCAGGTATGTGACGGAGCCTTTCTAACAAGTTCCCAGAAAATGTTGATGTGGGGCCATGAGGACCGCATGTCGAGATCTACTCACTGCTCCACACTAACGGGCCCACCCAAGTCCTGTGCCACTGCACACGAGCAGCTTGAGACCCCTCCAAGCCGTATCCTCCAACATGTGTTCTTTTGTCTTCATCTTCCACTTTAGTGAAAGTGCATGATACCAGAGAATATTCTGAGAGGATTTCTTCCCAGAACAGTGATTTTGTTTTGTTCACCCCCTCAGCCCATGGCCAAGGGCTTTGTGCCTATTAGTGGTAGAAACCAGTTCAGCTCGTGAGGCATTTTCTTGTTGGAAATCCAAAGAAGCACATCCATCTTACAAATGATGTTTCGACTCTGCCTAAAATATAAATATTTATGAGAGTGAGGTTAGCTATTTGGCATGCGATACATATTTTTTGTTAAAGTTTTCCCATTAGAAGACAGTTGCTTGGGAAAGCCTTAGAAACTAATATTGCATTTCACTTCATAAAGATTGTGGAAAACTAGACACCAAGAGAATCCACATTCCAATTGCTGATGAGAGGTGAGGACATGTTCCCACAACCTCCCGGTGCTAATGAATTACAGTCACAACACGCAGCATGGCTCAGTGTTGTGTTTCCAAGCCATAATTAAGGGAAAAAGAATTATAGTATTAGGGCTGAAGAAAATTTTATGAGAGGAGAGCCATGGCAACAGCTAGATGGTAGCAGGAGCTGGCTGAGTGGAGAGAAGAAGCTGTCTAAAGGAGGCCCGGTGAAGACCAGCCATGTTGACTGGGTCCCAGGATTCCTGTCTAGGCAACATGGTTGCCAAATAGACACGAGAGTCCACTATGGTTAAGGACAATTTGCAGTCAGCCACACTTGGCTTTTCCAGTTGGAGTTTGTCAAAATGGGGTGGAAAGATGGCTCCACCAAGTTAAGGTGAGGATGTCAGATTCACTGCACATCGCTGGAATGTTGGTAGACTGAGGAAAGGAAATCTATGCTTAGGTGCCTGGAAAATGATATGGGACATTTTCCCCTGAGATATTAATTTCTTTTTCAAGAACCATAATGGGGAAAGCGTTGATTGGTTCAAGACCCACTTTGACTCAGTTCTGCCTCAGGTTGCCTTGGTGAGTTTGTGTGGGACTTGGCCTCACTGATTCTCAGTGTCCTCGTCTTGGGATGGCCCTGAGCTTGCAGGGTCATAATGAGGAGTATCTGAGGCACGATGCCGGGCATGCAGTGTGCTCTCATGATTTGGCCTTGTACGCTGAAATGAGCCTGTACCTAGAACAGTGCCTGGCATGCTGTAATGATAGGTATGCAGAGTTAGTATTAATAAAAATATGTGCTGTTTTCTGGCAAGGGACCTTAGCGGAAACATTTCTCCTCAGACAACTTCTTTAAGTGTTTTTTCTCCATGTTTCTTGGGGATGTCTCTGTTTCTATTTAGGGATTTAGACAGAGTGTTAGGGGGTAGTTTTAAGTCACTGCGCAAAAATGGCCGTGTCCCTTTTCAATACAAGAGGTAAACATATAATATTTTTATGTGTACCACTTAACAAACTGCATCAGAAGCTGATATAGAGGAGGGAAACAATAAAGATGAGGAAGAAATGACAAGGGGAAGGAGAGGTGCAAGCGGGAAGAAGGGGGAGGGGGAGGAAGTCTAATAGTATGAGGTAACCCAGGTGTCTTCAGTCATCCGAGACCACACGCGCTGACCACCGGCATCATCTCATTCCATCTTTACAGCACTTGAGTAGCAAGTATGATTTCATCTTTACTGTAAAAACAAGGAGTTGAGGGACACGTGGGTGACTCAGTTGGTTAAGCAACTGACTCTTGATTTCAGCTCAGGTCATGATCTCAGGGTCCTGAGATCGAGTCCCGCATTGGGCTCTGCGCTCAGTGTGCAGTCTGCTTGAGATTCTCCCTCTCCCTCTCGCTCTGCTCCTCCCCTTGCTTGCACACACACACTCTCTCTCTAAAGAAAAAAATAAAATCTTAAAAAAATAAAAATAAGGGGCACCTGGGTGGCACAGCGGTTAAGCGTCTGCCTTCGGCTCAGGGTGTGATCCCGGGGTTCTGGGATCGAGCCCCACATCAGGCTCCTCCGCTATGAGCCTGCTTCTTCCTCTCCCACTCCCCCTGCTTGTGTTCCCTCTCTCACTGGCTGTCTCTATCTCTGTCGAATAAATAAATAAAATCTTTAAAAATAAATAAATAAAAAATTAAAAAAATAAAGATAAAATAAAAACAAGGAGTCGAGATAAGTTGGTGAGTTCCAGCTACACTGCAAGGTGTCTCGGCACTGCATTCCACTGTCTCGGGTTCTTAACCTACCTTTTCCAATATGCTGTCCCTAGGTGCTCCATTTCTTCCCTGCCCCCCACACTTTGCGATATGTATGATAATTATAAGGTGAAGAATGACAGGGCTGTGTCTGATATAGCAGCTTGCTTTTCTTCATTGTGATTGGAGAGAGTGTGGGTAAAAGGACGTATACAGAAGGTGGTAGAAAGGTAGCAGGATGGTCCAGCCCTGGTCTCTACAGCTTTATCTTTGTGAGTGTGCTGAGGGAGCATACAGGAGGTGGGGGTAATTTGAGGCCTTGGCGAGTGTGGAGGGGAGTCTGGAAATAATATGAAAAAGTAAACAAAAAAATAATAACGGACAACTTCAAAGCCCCTTATAATTTCATTATGATTTTCAACTTGAGAGAGGGCAGGGATATGAGGTTCTGTTTGAACTGTCAATAATTTCTAGGGGGATTAGCACATTCTGAGATGTTCTGTTCCCATGAGGACCTATGGTTATGCTAACACTTTGGATACTTCCTTTGAGTTCTTGTCATGAAGAAGTTTTAGCAGGTCCCTTAGCATTGTGACATGCAGTCGAATTTCAGGGATTCCCGTGCTGTTGATTCAAACAATTTTAAATTTCTTGAAATAACTGGATGTGAGGAATGATGGAATCGTTCTTGGATTTGGGCAATTTATTCATTCTCATCTCTCATCAGTCAATGTTCCCCTTCAATCTCCCCGTTCGATTCTTAGAAGAGCAGAAAGAGTCTTGAAATAGTCCACATAGCCTCTTCTACGTGCATTTATGTGGACACCCACAGAAGGAATGACACAATGAAGTAGGAAATTTCAAGAGGTAATAAGACCCACTGCCGTGAGGTCTGATTCCCATTAAGAACTTACTGAACATCTCCCACGCCACACGTGGCATAATTGTTGGAGATACCAGGCTAAGCAGGATCGTTGTTCTTAACTAAATAAGCATGTAGACTAGGATACAAGTAAATGAATACAATATGCACTGAAACTTGGTACAAGCAATTATGAGTCATTAACTTGAACGCATTGGATTCCTCACAATGCATTTTGGTCTACAAATAGGAGCAGAGATGTGCAGAATTTCGCCAAATGCACAGGTGTTAGGTTGGGTTTTTTTCCCCCCATATCCCACGTCTAGACTCTGCGATTCAATTTGGGACCTGTGAGGGTATTTCCCAAGGCCTACTAATATCCATGATTTAAGCACTGGGATTTCAAAACGATCGCTAGAGAAGTACTTAGGAAGTAAGTACTCTTGGCACCTCCGAGAAAGACACAGTAGCATTTCTGTGAGGGAGCTGGAGCAAGTGGCCAGAAACAGGAGCCAAGTGTTTGCTTATACAGTTTGCCTTAGATAGGGATCACAAAATTTGGACGTCCCCCCTCATTCTCTGCATCCAGTAATTCCAAACACATTACAGTTTTAAATTCTGTATGGGGCTGAAGGACTACTTGGGGAATGAAGAGAAGGAAGGGACTATCTTATTTAATTTTTCTAAACCACTCCACTGAGCTCTAGAAGCTTCATGTGAAGTGAATGGAAAATTCACTCCTTTTAGGGCCCATCCTTACAGAAAGACACTTGACTTCAGAAAAAAGAGAGGCCTCTCTCCCCACCATTGACATACTCAAATCAATGTAGGATTTTAGGAACAAATCCCTGATTTTGTGAAGTGGATAGGTTTTATACACTTTTGACAATAAGTATTTTTTGGTGCAGGTTCTATCTTGCTTCCTAGAGTGCCTTAGCCCTGGAAATGAATTCAGTCTCTTCCCTTTTATTTCCACAAAGTCGCTCGTTTGCTTTTCTGGTATGTTCTGTGGTGGTCCCAGTTTGGGTTNGTAATGGTGGAGCCAGTGTTCAGAGCCTGGCAGTCAGATTCCAAGAATACACACTTCCACAGTGTGCTTTCTTTTCACTGCTTTAATTTTTTCTAGTCCGCGTTCTACATCCCTCAACTTTCCTCCCAACTGTTTCTCTTTGTGGGGCAATAGTCAGGGGTATGGCGATAAGATTCACACCTGCAGACGCCAAGCAGCCACCTAGGGGTGGTAATGGGCTTGCCAGTGACTACTTGCCTCAGGTATGGATTCCAGAAAGACCCTCCTCAGTCTGTTCTGACTGTCACATAAACTGTTCTCCTGAGAGAAGAGTGTCTCTATCTCTGGCATTTCCTTAATGTATATTAATGTACTGCTCTGTAAGGTGAAATCATGCACTAGCTATGTTAGAAAGTCTTCCTTGGGCCAAATGTGGGGGAGGGGACGTCTCACTTCTGCAGCTGATCTACAGATAAATTGAGGGCTTATGGGAGCAGGAAGACAATTGGGTCTAGGACTCTTATCCCTTAACAGGTGCCAGGCCTCCAATATCCAGTTGCTGCTGTGGGCCTGCGGGAAGCTGGCACGGTCAGTGAGGCCCTGGTCTAAGGGAACATTCTAGCTGTGCTCAGAGGCATGCTTGAGGATTTTAAGTCTTTTTCTTCTTCCTTCCAATCAAGGTGAGAATTTTTCAAAGAAAACCTCATGGAACCTTTCCTGCCTCTCCCAAATTGCCTCCACTTCTTTAGGCCATCCTTAGCCAGAAACTTATTTTTATTTTGCCACAATTTTTTTTTTGCTCCTTTCCTATCTTTCTACTAGATCCACAAGCTAATGATTGAATGTAAAATATGTAAAATGTAATATACAGTCACATAATACAATCACTTTAAACAAAAACTAAAGTGGAGTAAAGGCATAGTGGATACTGAGAGATGGGAGTCAGGATGGGGTTCTCCTGGGTGGCTTCCCTGAGGAGGTGACACCTGGGCAGACACCTGAAGGACAAGAGGATGCTGGCCATGCAAATACACTGGAGTGAGGACAGCAAATTCAATTCCCTGAGGTGGAGTGTTCTGTCTGTGTTCCAAGAACACTGTGGTAGCCAAATAAGAGATACCTACGGTCCTTATCCCCAGAACATATGTGTAGGTTAGGTTACTAGTAAAGGGACTTTGATCATGTGATTAAGTTAAGGATCTTGACAGGAGAAGATTATCCCAGATTGTCCACATGGGGCCTTTTAATAAAAAAGAGTAGAGTGTGAATGATGCAGGGAAGGGACCACAAGCCAACGAATGCAGGTGGTCCCTAGGAGGCAAGAGAGGCCAGGGAATGGATTCTCCTCTCTGAGCTTCCAGAAGGAACCAGCCTTGCCGATGCCTTTACTTTAGTTCCATGAGACTGATTTTAGACTCTGCCCTCCCAAATTGTAAGAAAATAAATAGGTGTTGTCCTGAGCCACAGGTGTGTGGTAATTTGTTACAGAAGCAATAGGAAGCTACTACAAGTATCAGCGATGCCAGAAGGCTGTGAGGCTAGAGAGGAAGCAGAGGCCAGAGATGTGGCAAGGGCTGTGGTGGTCAAACAAGGACTGGGGATCTGGATGAATGTGTAACATCACGAGGGAGTCAGATCCCCTTGGAGAATCAGTGAGTCAAACAAGAAACCAAGAAGTAAAGATGTTCCACCCATTTCAAATGATCTTTGATATTCTGAAATTTGACCATGCCAAAAGAATTTAAAGAGTCACTCATATTATTCATAGAGTCACATTACTCATAATAATAGAATTTGTCCTGTGTCCTGTTTAAAACAGTAGATTTAACTTTATTTAGCCACAGACTCCTTTGAATAGACACTACTCTTGATCTTAGATAGAAAAATACACATGCATCAAATTTGGATAAGATTTCAGTAGCTTTCTGGAACCATGTGAAGCCCATGCATAGATATCAGCTTACATATCCTAGTTCTGCATCCAGAATTGTTGAACAAACTTTTCTAAAAAAAATCACAACTTTTATGTCGTTATTCCTTTTGGTTGAAGCTGGCTGTCTTGGCCTAGGCCCCCAACCAGAGGCTGAGTCATAATTTTGGATGCAAGTGGCTTACTTTGGAAGTGAGCCCAGGGAGCAGGAGAACAGGAGGGGAGGGCATTATAGCAGGAAAGGAAAGAAATGAAACTCAAGAATGTCTTACCAAGTTGGCACCCCGTCCTTCCAAAAGTCTTCTGAAAGGAATCTCAAGATGATCTGTCTAGCTGATGAAAGGGGGGGCAGGCTCACTTCTGGGTCCTGTCTCCCATCGGGACAGCAGCTTAATGCTTGTTAATTCTCCTGCACCTCCAACTGACAAGGGTGAATGCTGAGCTGCTCTTCCAGACCTTCCATGAGAAGTCAGTAGAAGACAGGTAGAGGTGCAGCGGAGGGAGGGCACGTGCTGAGAATCGCATCCTACAGAGTCAGTAGACGTCTGCCAGGAAGTGGTCTCTGCAAAATGGCCGGAACAAGAAGAGGGGCTCGCGGGACTTACAGAGATGCTCAAGGGGTGCCCATCACACTGGATGTTCCCTCAAAAAAATCATCTTTTTTTTTGATAGGAAAGCAAAAATCAATTTTCAGGTACAGTTACTTTTAACCCTCAAGTTCACATTTAATCATCAAAGCAAGTTGCTTTGACTTTAGTGAATACATTGTTTGAAGCGGTTACATTTTTTCTTTATGTATTTACAGTCTCTATCTAGATGATTTGGTTAAACCACCTTCATTTAGTTACCATGGTGATGCCAGACAACATATATTGTAGCATACTTTGTGCCAGGCACTGTTACGAAGAATTTATATGGATTTTCTCAATGAATCTTCACGACAACCCCGTGAGATATGTAACATTATTGCCTTGCTGTGCATGCACCATATGAGGCTTGAAGAAGTTAAATCATGCACCAAGGGACCCGTGGATAGTTTTGGAGGTGGCCTTGAAGCTTAGGTTTTTTAATACCAGGGCCATAAACCATTATGTCTCAGAGTCTAGTGTGTTTGAGAATCACGTGGAAGTCTCAGCAAAACACGGAACACCTTCCTATCTCCTCACACGATTTTCAGCAGGTATGTGACGGAGCCTTTCTAACAAGTTCCCAGAAAATGTTGATGTGGGGCCATGAGGACCGCATGTCGAGATCTACTCACTGCTCCACACTAACGGGCCCACCCAAGTCCTGTGCCACTGCACACGAGCAGCTTGAGACCCCTCCAAGCCGTATCCTCCAACATGTGTTCTTTTGTCTTCATCTTCCACTTTAGTGAAAGTGCATGATACCAGAGAATATTCTGAGAGGATTTCTTCCCAGAACAGTGATTTTGTTTTGTTCACCCCCTCAGCCCATGGCCAAGGGCTTTGTGCCTATTAGTGGTAGAAACCAGTTCAGCTCGTGAGGCATTTTCTTGTTGGAAATCCAAAGAAGCACATCCATCTTACAAATGATGTTTCGACTCTGCCTAAAATATAAATATTTATGAGAGTGAGGTTAGCTATTTGGCATGCGATACATATTTTTTGTTAAAGTTTTCCCATTAGAAGACAGTTGCTTGGGAAAGCCTTAGAAACTAATATTGCATTTCACTTCATAAAGATTGTGGAAAACTAGACACCAAGAGAATCCACATTCCAATTGCTGATGAGAGGTGAGGACATGTTCCCACAACCTCCCGGTGCTAATGAATTACAGTCACAACACGCAGCATGGCTCAGTGTTGTGTTTCCAAGCCATAATTAAGGGAAAAAGAATTATAGTATTAGGGCTGAAGAAAATTTTATGAGAGGAGAGCCATGGCAACAGCTAGATGGTAGCAGGAGCTGGCTGAGTGGAGAGAAGAAGCTGTCTAAAGGAGGCCCGGTGAAGACCAGCCATGTTGACTGGGTCCCAGGATTCCTGTCTAGGCAACATGGTTGCCAAATAGACACGAGAGTCCACTATGGTTAAGGACAATTTGCAGTCAGCCACACTTGGCTTTTCCAGTTGGAGTTTGTCAAAATGGGGTGGAAAGATGGCTCCACCAAGTTAAGGTGAGGATGTCAGATTCACTGCACATCGCTGGAATGTTGGTAGACTGAGGAAAGGAAATCTATGCTTAGGTGCCTGGAAAATGATATGGGACATTTTCCCCTGAGATATTAATTTCTTTTTCAAGAACCATAATGGGGAAAGTGTTGATTGGTTCAAGACCCACTTTGACTCAGTTCTGCCGCAGGTTGAGTTTGTGTGGGACTTGGCCTCACTGATTCTCAGTGTCCTCGTCTTGGGATGGCCCTGAGCTTGCAGGGTNAATTTCTTTTTCAAGAACCATAATGGGGAAAGCGTTGATTGGTTCAAGACCCACTTTGACTCAGTTCTGCCTCAGGTTGCCTTGGTGAGTTTGTGTGGGACTTGGCCTCACTGATTCTCAGTGTCCTCGTCTTGGGATGGCCCTGAGCTTGCAGGGTCATAATGAGGAGTGTCTGAGGCATGATACCGGGCATGCAGTGTGCTCTCATGATTTGGCCTTGTACACTGAAATGAGCCTGTACCTAGAACAGTGCCTGGCATGCTGTAATGATAGGTATGCAGAGTTAGTATTAATAAAAATATGTGCTGTTTTCTGGCAAGGGGCCTTAGCGGAAACATTTCTCCTCAGACAACTTCTTTAAGTGTTTTTTCTCCATGTTTCTTGGGGATGTCTCTGTTTCTATTTAGGGATTTAGACAGAGTGTTAGGGGGTAGTTTTAAGTCACTGCGCAAAAATGGCCGTGTCCCTTTTCAATACAAGAGGTAAACANGCCTTAGCGGAAACATTTCTCCTCAGACAACTTCTTTAAGTTTTTTCTCCATGTTTCTTGGGGATGTCTCTGTTTCTATTTAGGGATTTAGACAGAGTGTTAGGGGGTAGTTTAAGTCACTGTGCAAAAATGGCCGTGTCCCTTTTCAATACAAGAGGTAAACATATAATATTTTTATGTGTACCACTTAACAAACTGCATCAGAAGCTGATATAGAGGAGGGAAACAATAAAGATGAGGAAGAAATGACAAGGGGAAGGAGAGGTGCAAGCAGGAAGAAGGGGGAGGGGGAGGAAGTCTAATAGTATGAGGTAACCCAGGTGTCTTCAGTCATCCGAGACCACACGCGCTGACCACCGGCATCATCTCATTCCATCTTTACAGCACTTGAGTAGCAAGTATGATTTCATCTTTACTGTAAAAACAAGGAGTTGAGGGACACGTGGGTGACTCAGTTGGTTAAGCAACTGACTCTTGATTTCAGCTCAGGTCATGATCTCAGGGTCCTGAGATCGAGTCCCACATTGGGCTCTGCGCTCAGTGTGCAGTCTGCTTGAGATTCTCCCTCTCCCTCTTGCTCTGCTCCTCCCCCTGCTTGCACACACACACTCTCTCTCTAAAGAAAAAAATAAAATCTTAAAAAAATAAAAATAAGGGGCACCTGGGTGGCACAGCGGTTAAGCGTCTGCCTTCGGCTCAGGGTGTGATCCCGGGGTTCTGGGATCGAGCCCCACATCAGGCTCCTCCGCTATGAGCCTGCTTCTTCCTCTCCCACTCCCCCTGCTTGTGTTCCCTCTCTCACTGGCTGTCTCTATCTCTGTCGAATAAATAAATAAAATCTTTAAAAATAAATAAATAAAAAATTTAAAAAATAAAGATAAAATAAAAACAAGGAGTCGAGATAAGTTGGTGAGTTCCAGCTACACTGCAAGGTGTCTNATTAAAAAAATAAAGATAAAATAAAAACAAGGAGTCGAGATAAGTTGGTGAGTTCCAGCTACACTGCAAGGTGTCTCGGCACTGCATTCCACTGTCTCGGGTTCTTAACCTACCTTTTCCAATATGCTGTCCCTACGTGCTCCATTTCTTCCCTGCCCCCCACACTTTGCGATATGTATGATAATTATAAGGTGAAGAATGACAGGGCTGTGTCTGATATAGCAGCTTGCTTTTCTTCATTGTGATTGGAGAGAGTGTGGGTAAAAGGACGTATACAGAAGGTGGTAGAAAGGTAGCAGGATGGTCCAGCCCTGGTCTCTACAGCTTTATCTTTGTGAGTGTGCTGAGGGAGCATACAGGAGGTGGGGGTAATTTGAGGCCTTGGCGAGTGTGGAGGGGAGTCTGGAAATAATATGAAAAAAGTCAACAAAAAAATAATAACGGACAACTTCAAAGCCCCTTATAATTTCATTATGATTTTCAACTTGAGAGAGGGCAGGGATATGAGGTTCTGTTTGAACTGTCAATAATTTCTAGGGGGATTAGCACATTCTGAGATGTTCTGTTCCCATGAGGACCTATGGTTATGCTAACACTTTGGATACTTCCTTTGAGTTCTTGTCATGAAGAAGTTTTAGCAGGTCCCTTAGCATTGTGACATGCAGTCGAATTTCAGGGATTCCCGTGCTGTTGATTCAATTTTAAATTTCTTGAAATAACTGGATGTGAGGAATGATGGAATCGTTCTTGGATTTGGGCAATTTATTCATTCTCATCTCTCATCAGTCAATGTTCCCCTTCAATCTCCCCGTTCGATTCTTAGAAGAGCAGAAAGAGTCTTGAAATAGTCCACATAGCCTCTTCTACGTGCATTTATGTGGACACCCACAGAAGGAATGACACAATGAAGTAGGAAATTTCAAGAGGTAATAAGACCCACTGCCGTGAGGTCTGATTCCCATTAAGAACTTACTGAACATCTCCCACGCCACACGTGGCATAATTGTTGGAGATACCAGGCTAAGCAGGATCGTTGTTCTTAACTAAATAAGCATGTAGACCAGGATACAAGTAAATGAATACAATATGCACTGAAACTTGGTACAAGCAATTATGAGTCATTAACTTGAACGCATTGGATTCCTCACAATGCATTTTGGTCTACAAATAGGAGCAGAGATGTGCAGAATTTCGCCAAATGCACAGGTGTTAGGTTGGGTTTTTTTCCCCCCATATCCCACGTCTAGACTCTGCGATTCAATTTTGGGACCTGTGAGGGTATTTCCCAAGGCCTACTAATATCCATCATTTAAGCACTGGGATTTCAAAACGATCGCTAGAGAAGTACTTAGGAAGTAAGTACTCTTGGCACCTCCGAGAAAGACACAGTAGCATTTCTGTGAGGGAGCTGGAGCAAGTGGCCAGAAACAGGAGCCAAGTGTTTGCTTATACAGTTTGCCTTAGATAGGGATCACAAAATTTGGACGTCCCCCCTCATTCTCTGCATCCAGTAATTCCAAACACATTACAGTTTTAAATTCTGTATGGGGCTGAAGGACTACTTGGGGAATGAAGAGAAGGAAGGGACTATCTTATTTAATTTTTCTAAACCACTCCACTGAGCTCTAGAAGCTTCATGTGAAGTGAATGGAAAATTCACTCCTTTTAGGGCCCATCCTTACAGAAAGACACTTGACTTCAGAAAAAAGAGAGGCCTCTCTCCCCACCATTGACATACTCAAATCAATGTAGGATTTTAGGAACAAATCCCTGATTTTGTGAAGTGGATAGGTTTTATACACTTTTGACAATAAGTATTTTTTGGTGCAGGTTCTATCTTGCTTCCTAGAGTGCCTTAGCCCTGGAAATGAATTCAGTCTCTTCCCTTTTATTTCCACAAAGTCGCTCGTTTGCTTTTCTGGTATGTTCTGTGGTGGTCCCAGTTTGGGTTCGCTGTAGCGTGGGAACACCGTAGCATGCCATGGACTTGTGCTTCTCTTTCTAAAGATGTCAGTTTGTAAATTCACTGATTTGGGGGGTTCCATATGACATTCCCTTATTGATGTAAATTTCCCCTCTACAGGAGGAATAACATCGAAAACAGATTTAGAACAAGTGATAAGGAAGAAGGAACATCCATCCAGCGTGTGCTGGGTTCTCGTAAGTGTTCCTGTGTTGAGAACACAGGGCTTGCTGCTTGGATTGGAATCGTGTCAGGATCCCTGCTGTCCCAGTCCTGGACCTCAAAGGTCTGCAGTCCTTCCTGCACCAGAGTTATCCAGGCCTGGCACAGGGAAGCTGCCCGTTTTGTGCTGAAAGCCAGATTTCAAGGGCGTGTGACAGGGAGGGCCTTGCTGTTGAGATCTTACTTTCAGTACAGAAAATGAAACATCCAGCCATTGACTAACGGCCTGGGCATGGAGGTTCTGTGACCATGAAGAGGAGTAAAACAATCGCTGTTAAGGAACTGGTGTGTTTCAGGGTAGGTTCACAACAGTTAGCACTTACGGTGCAGGGTAGAGAGAGTTTTAAGAATCACGCGGATCATGTTGGAGCAGATTTTCTTCTTCCTATAAGGGAGGAGTTTGTCTTTTTTGTTATGTAAACAAAGAGGACTGGGGCCTGGAAAGAGGAAAAGGTAGAAACTTCTGGCTTGCTAGAGCTCTGCCATCTGTAGGGTCCCTTAGTATGAGGGGGTTCTGAAGAGGAGGGCACCCCTGGGATGGAGCAGCCCAGAGCGGGGAATCCATATTCTCTGAAAGGTGAAGGGAAAGGTCCTGTGCTGGTGACAGGAGCCCAATTCCTCGAGGGGGTGTTCCAGGCTGAGGTTGGTCCTTACTCATCACTTGCTTGTGCTTGGGGGACTGAGCATGTCTGAAGGTGCTCAAAGGGCTTTGTCCTTGGAGCCCAGCATCGGGCATTGCCACAGCACGGGCAGGGCTGGGGATCGCAGAGGTGTCCACACGATATCGGACAAGGGCCCACCGGATGGTGGAGGCTCGGCACGTAGCAGTGATACCTGGTGGCCACAGGAGCTGCTGTGACGCTTGCCACAGGGGCCAGAACAGTCATCTAAACCACAAAGACTTTTACCATGGAGATAATTAACTGTGGAATCTAAAACATTATTAGCAGACCTCCATGTGTTGGAAAATGGGCTGGTCTGATTGGGTCTGATCGCAGAATGTGCACTTCTCCCCTCCCCCACCTTAGATCAATAGGCACGGGGTAGAGGCATGGTGAGATTCCAGAAGCAACCCCACACACCCAAGCTTATAAATTGCCTGTAGAATAACCTTTCATCTCTTACTTAAGATATATCATTTTAAAATATAGGGTTCATGTTACTTTGGGGTGTCATCAAAGTCAGTCAGGGTGATGGGCTGAAAGGGGCAACATGTGTGGTGTGTGTGTGTGTGTGTG
>NC_048221.1:63912591-63919461 GCF_002007445.2 Ailuropoda melanoleuca | reverse complement strand
GAATAAATAAATAAAATCTTTAAAAATAAATAAATAAAAAATTTAAAAAATAAAGATAAAATAAAAACAAGGAGTCGAGATAAGTTGGTGAGTTCCAGCTACACTGCAAGGTGTCTCGGCACTGCATTCCACTGTCTCGGGTTCTTAACCTACCTTTTCCAATATGCTGTCCCTAGGTGCTCCATTTCTTCCCTGCCCCCCACACTTTGCGATATGTATGATAATTATAAGGTGAAGAATGACAGGGCTGTGTCTGATATAGCAGCTTGCTTTTCTTCATTGTGATTGGAGAGAGTGTGGGTAAAAGGACGTATACAGAAGGTGGTAGAAAGGTAGCAGGATGGTCCAGCCCTGGTCTCTACAGCTTTATCTTTGTGAGTGTGCTGAGGGAGCATACAGGAGGTGGGGGTAATTTGAGGCCTTGGCGAGTGTGGAGGGGAGTCTGGAAATAATATGAAAAAGTAAACAAAAAAATAATAACGGACAACTTCAAAGCCCCTTATAATTTCATTATGATTTTCAACTTGAGAGAGGGCAGGGATATGAGGTTCTGTTTGAACTGTCAATAATTTCTAGGGGGATTAGCACATTCTGAGATGTTCTGTTCCCATGAGGACCTATGGTTATGCTAACACTTTGGATACTTCCTTTGAGTTCTTGTCATGAAGAAGTTTTAGCAGGTCCCTTAGCATTGTGACATGCAGTCGAATTTCAGGGATTCCCGTGCTGTTGATTCAAACAATTTTAAATTTCTTGAAATAACTGGATGTGAGGAATGATGGAATCGTTCTTGGATTTGGGCAATTTATTCATTCTCATCTCTCATCAGTCAATGTTCCCCTTCAATCTCCCCGTTCGATTCTTAGAAGAGCAGAAAGAGTCTTGAAATAGTCCACATAGCCTCTTCTACGTGCATTTATGTGGACACCCACAGAAGGAATGACACAATGAAGTAGGAAATTTCAAGAGGTAATAAGACCCACTGCCGTGAGGTCTGATTCCCATTAAGAACTTACTGAACATCTCCCACGCCACACGTGGCATAATTGTTGGAGATACCAGGCTAAGCAGGATCGTTGTTCTTAACTAAATAAGCATGTAGACTAGGATACAAGTAAATGAATACAATATGCACTGAAACTTGGTACAAGCAATTATGAGTCATTAACTTGAACGCATTGGATTCCTCACAATGCATTTTGGTCTACAAATAGGAGCAGAGATGTGCAGAATTTCGCCAAATGCACAGGTGTTAGGTTGGGTTTTTTTCCCCCCATATCCCACGTCTAGACTCTGCGATTCAATTTGGGACCTGTGAGGGTATTTCCCAAGGCCTACTAATATCCATGATTTAAGCACTGGGATTTCAAAACGATCGCTAGAGAAGTACTTAGGAAGTAAGTACTCTTGGCACCTCCGAGAAAGACACAGTAGCATTTCTGTGAGGGAGCTGGAGCAAGTGGCCAGAAACAGGAGCCAAGTGTTTGCTTATACAGTTTGCCTTAGATAGGGATCACAAAATTTGGACGTCCCCCCTCATTCTCTGCATCCAGTAATTCCAAACACATTACAGTTTTAAATTCTGTATGGGGCTGAAGGACTACTTGGGGAATGAAGAGAAGGAAGGGACTATCTTATTTAATTTTTCTAAACCACTCCACTGAGCTCTAGAAGCTTCATGTGAAGTGAATGGAAAATTCACTCCTTTTAGGGCCCATCCTTACAGAAAGACACTTGACTTCAGAAAAAAGAGAGGCCTCTCTCCCCACCATTGACATACTCAAATCAATGTAGGATTTTAGGAACAAATCCCTGATTTTGTGAAGTGGATAGGTTTTATACACTTTTGACAATAAGTATTTTTTGGTGCAGGTTCTATCTTGCTTCCTAGAGTGCCTTAGCCCTGGAAATGAATTCAGTCTCTTCCCTTTTATTTCCACAAAGTCGCTCGTTTGCTTTTCTGGTATGTTCTGTGGTGGTCCCAGTTTGGGTTCGCTGTAGCGTGGGAACACCGTAGCATGCCATGGACTTGTGCTTCTCTTTCTAAAGATGTCAGTTTGTAAATTCACTGATTTGGGGGGTTCCATATGACATTCCCTTATTGATGTAAATTTCCCCTCTACAGGAGGAATAACATCGAAAACAGATTTAGAACAAGTGATAAGGAAGAAGGAACATCCATCCAGCGTGTGCTGGGTTCTCGTAAGTGTTCCTGTGTTGAGAACACAGGGCTTGCTGCTTGGATTGGAATCGTGTCAGGATCCCTGCTGTCCCAGTCCTGGACCTCAAAGGTCTGCAGTCCTTCCTGCACCAGAGTTATCCAGGCCTGGCACAGGGAAGCTGCCCGTTTTGTGCTGAAAGCCAGATTTCAAGGGCGTGTGACAGGGAGGGCCTTGCTGTTGAGATCTTACTTTCAGTACAGAAAATGAAACATCCAGCCATTGACTAACGGCCTGGGCGTGGAGGTTCTGTGATCTTGAAGAGGAGTAAAACAATCGCTGTTAAGGAACTGGTGTGTTTCAGGGTAGGTTCACAACAGTTAGCACTTACGGTGCAGGGTAGAGAGAGTTTTAAGAATCACGCGGATCATGTTGGAGCAGATTTTCTTCTTCCTATAAGGGAGGAGTTTGTCTTTTTTGTTATGTAAACAAAGAGGACTGGGGCCTGGAANCCCTGTCAATGCAGACTTTGGAAAACGATGGGGGGTGGGGAGGAGGAAGGCACCTCGGGATTGATCTTTGATGATGTTGACACGGAGGGGGCTAACTGACGAGTTGAAACATCTGCGCTAAAGAATGCTATACATTTTGTTCTAAACGTGGAGCAAGTTAAAAATGCTCTAAGAATTCCATTGTTCGAAACTTATTTCCATATATTTCTCTACATATGGAGCTTTCCTGCAATTTAAGGAATCACGCGTCAGGACACCAGCTTTACGGAAAAGTTGAGTCAGAGCAGAAGCGAACTGACAATTAATACATTTATTTCTTTTGCCTTCTATAGAAGTTAATGGGTGTTAATTAATAGGTACTAAAAAATTCAACATCGCAGGGTAGGATTATTCAACATTTTTGGGTCCGATACAGTAGCAACCGCTCCAATCAGTGTAATATACCTTCCTGTAAGTAGCGTTTAATTACAGGGATTAGCAAGCAGCGACTCTCTTAGTTAGCTTTAATTTTTCTAGACATACACCAGCCGAAGAGCCCTGGCTTTTCCATTCACTAAGGTGCAGATGATACGAATGGTGAATCCGACGGCGAGAAGGAGCAGCCATAGGAGAATGCATGTAATTGGCTGACATAACATCTCCGAGGAGCCAGGGCCCTGTAATCTGGCAAATCAAATTAAAAGCAAAACAAACTATTTCCTTTTCACAGTGACCAGATTCAAATGTCCTTTTGGTATTAAAGAAGCAAAACATTCTTAATTGTTTATTGATTATTCGAATCATATAAACCTGAGATAGAAGACTGTGGTCAAACTGCTTCTTTTGAAGACGGGTGCCAGGGCTTCATGGGAAAGCAAGGCGCTGAGCTGCAGCGTGGAAATGCTGTTTTGATATGGCCTCTCTGTTTGGGACGATCCGGGGGTGGGAGTGCGGAGGGGGCACCTTCATTAACCTGGAGGGTGAGGGGGCCTCGTAAGTCATCTTTCAAGCAGGCTGAGAATAAGCTTTGAGACGTCTATAGAGAAGCTTCTGCTCGGTCTCTCTAGCAATGGAGACGCCTGCCAAGTAGTGAGCTGGCGAAGGGTAAGGAAGCAGAGAGGGGTGGGGGGTTCTTGAAAGATGCTTCTTTGCTACCCAAATGAGTTTCTGGTCAAAGTCTCTGAACACAGTGTAAGAATAAAAAATGGAGTGGGAGGAATATTTTTCAGCTATTTTGCAATCTAATAATGTCAGATTTTAGGGTTGAGGAGAAGGAAAATGGAGGGGGGGGAATGGAAAGGAAGTAAAAATATCCCGAGATTACAATGTTATCTTTAAATATTGTGCTTCAGCTCCACAGCGACCGGAGGCTCGCATGCTGGCTGCGAAGTCTGACAAAATCTTGGTTTCCTGGGGGTAGAAAGTAATGAACTGTTCGCTGGTACCACTAGGTGGAGATGTAGCTTTACCGAGCTTTCCCTCCCTGGCTAAAAATGGCCTGTCATGGCTGTGAAATCCTTAACAAAAATTTAAAATGTTCAAGATTGATCAATTATGAATCATGTTGGTCACGAATTCACACTAATCTTTGGATGGCGGGGGGGGGGTTAAAAAAATCCCACATCATACAACAACAGCAAAAACCCCCTCAATGTGCTGTTGTAAAGTTGTCCAGGCGAATTACTCTTTTTTTTTAAGCCATAAGTTCTGATGTTTAAGACTCTGAGAGAATAATCACACTATGTTATAAATTGTCTGCTGCCAATACACACATATTTTCCTTTATTCTCACACCAGCTGCTCGCTCATGCTATCAGTGGTCAGGAACAAACAAACAAAAACTACCCCTAAAAAAAAATGCAGAACTTCCTTTCCAAGTTCATCAGTGGAAATGTGCCAGCAACTGGCAGGAGTTGGGAATTGTGTGTTTGAGTTTAAGGGGCTGCTTCTAAATGTAGTACTTTTTGAGAATCTCATTACCTCACATCTTGATGTGTGAAGTGTGATTCACAGCACAGTTTGCTAAAGGCTAGTTAGCTCTTGTCTTAACGGCCTTAGGTGTCTAATATCCCATTAATCAAACCTTAGTGAAATGAAGCATTTCACTTTGTTTTGGCTAAGCCTCTTCTGTCTACTTAGCTGACCCCTTTTCTTTTATGTGAACTTTTCTACGCCCATTGGTAGATGGCATGGGCTATCAGATGGCTTCCAGAATAGACAATGGATACCAATCGTTTTCTAGAAAGCCAGGGAGTCATTTATTATTTCTCCTTTCACACTTGCATCTCAGATAAAAATCCCCCTGAGGTTCATTTAATCATTCACTCACATTTTCTCTCTCTCCTATTCTCTCGGTCTCCTTCGTAGAAAGAATACCTCGTAGATTTCATCTGTTGCCCATGTAACCCTACTCCTCAGAGAGGGCGGCTATTCCACCTGCCAGGATTCCATTTAAAGACTCCGTTTTCTCATGAAGTAAAGGAACTCTCCATTTACGTATGGCTGGGGAAGTTCAAACGCCGACGTAATCACTGCTGCATTACACCCATGTGACTGGAGACTCTCCCATGATGAAGGTCAATGTTGAAAAAGAATGCGTTGTGGTAGTAAGGCGAACATTTGCAGTGACAGATACTTAAGATTCGATCAAATACTTTTTCCCTAAAATTTCAAAATAACAATTTTTTTTATTACCGTGCAAATTAATCTATGAAGGAAAGGAGGAAACCTCATTAGTGGCCAGGGGAAAAAGGAGGTAGAAACAATTAAAATACAAACACTGGATTTACATCTAAGACATTCCCTTTCATCTCACCGTTAATCTCCATATGTTCTTTTTTTTTTTTTTTTAAGAAAGGAGGAGAGAGGTGGGGGGCTAGAGACACAGGGAGATGGAGAGAGAGAATCTTAAGCATGCCCCGTGCCCAGCGTGGAGCCCAACACAGGGCTGATCTCACGACCCTGAGATCATGACCTGAGCCAAAATCAAGAGTTGGACACTTAACCGACTGAGCCACCCAGGCGCCCCAATTTCCAACTGTCCTAAAGTAATATTACCGTAATCTTAAATTTATTTCCTTAAGCACAATCTCACAGTTGCAGCTATATGAAGTTAGATAATTCATTCACAATGGGTGCCATGTGAGGAGGGGTCCCCTTTTCTAATGCCACTCAGGGGCTTTGAAAAGCATATTTCGTCGGGGCTCCTGTGAGCATCACATGTGTTAGCTATCTTCTGATTCTAGAAGGGAGAGGCCTCTGTGTAGAAGTCATCCTCCTCCGAATAGACCTAACATGTACCTTATGAGCAAAGCATCGCACTGGGGTGATGAGGGCGCAGGGCTGACCTTCATCTGGACCGAAGCTTCAGGAGTTCCAACTCCTCAGATGGGTCATGTTTTGAAAAAAGCCAACAGCAGTGCTGCATGGAAATGATCTGTGTGATAATTCTTCTTTCTTTGTCATGTAGAAAACCTCAGAAGTCACCAGAGTTTTTGGTAGAAACATAAAATCCTTTATGCAGGGGATAATAAAAAACTCACCTTTATTAATAAGATACAACTTTGGTAAAAACAGCTGATGTTTTTTAATGCTTAATGTGCTAGGTGTTTTTAAAGCACTTTCCATGGATAAACTGATTTAATCTTGCAAGATTCAGCACATTAGTGTTATTATTATCCACACTTTATGGAAGAGGACATGGAGTTACCCAGGGGTGTAGAAATCTGCCCAAGAAGGCAGCTAATGTGTCATGAAGCTGGGGTTCACATCCAGGTGAGCAGACAGAAACACCTACCCTCTCAGCCTCTTAACTATAACATATACATACATATTTGAATTCAATAACTTACAACTTTTTTTTAATAGAAAGAGTTTTCTTAGCTAATATGGACAGATGTGTGCTCCTAAAAAAATACCCTACCCAAGTGCCACTTTTCCCAGAAGAGATAAATTTATTTTTTCTCGATTCAAGTCCTCTTGATATGTGGTGCTTTTTTAAAGATTGAAAAATAACATTTTTACCATGTAAGTAGCTCTCCCAAAGTCATTGTAAGATACATATTGTAATTTTACTGTGGCACACGATGACCACAGAACGGTGGACTTCTGTGAGAGATGATATTGGGGAAAAGAATCGTTTTTAAAAATCAGTCTATATTCCTTCTTGGCATAAGTACAAAAGTATTAAAATAACAAAATACTTCTGGAATAAAACTGTT